>NW_027108392.1:125041-147391 GCF_000696795.3 Halyomorpha halys | reverse complement strand
TTTTTAAATATTATTTTATATAGTATTTGAAAGGTGGTTTCGTCATAGAGTACGGATGTTTAATTTACATTAATGATTGAGGAAGTACAAGCATTGATATTGTTAAATTAAAACTTCGATATAAACATTTAAATTGTTAATTTTCATAAACATTTAAACATTTAAAATGCCTTCATTGGAAGACGAGGAAAAAATGATATGTAATATTTGTTATTCAGCAGAATTCAATCTTTGCTGTTCCGTGGAATTCATTGGTTCAGTAATACGTCATAGGGAAAGTTGAGATAACAATATAAAAAACTACACAGGTGCATGTAGCTTGCTATACTTGGTAGAAACATTCCTTGTTTATTAGTTTCATATGTTGCGGTTTCCAGACACGTTTTTATTAAATTTTCCGATGCATGTAATAATCCTGTATAATGCAATTTACTACTTTTTGTTCTGTAAACATGATGTTATTCCTAACATAGTACCATAATTAGGTATGTTATACCTAACATAGTACTGTGACAGGGCCTTGTTAATAATAAAGTAATCAAATAAAATTTGGAAACTATGACAAACTATAATCGCAAATTTTGATTTATCCTCAGTTATATATACTTGCCCACGCTCAGCGGAGAAGGGGGTGAGTTAAAGGGAAAAAAAATATAATCGAAAAAGGGAGAAAAAATACAAAACAATAAAGAATAAATTACTCCTTAGGCGCCACGTTATTTTTTCTTGGAAATAACGAAAACCCCAAAGCATTATGCCCACAATATAACTAAAATATACCCCTATATTAACAACTGTTGAATTGTGACCACTGGCGAATACCTTTACATGTCGATAACAGGAAACCTAGGGGTGTTACCTACCCACCTGTTGAATTATCGTAATATTCCGTGAACAACAACAACAAAAACATCTGTAAATTAGCAAGTTGAAAGCAGAGAAAGAACAGCAGAACTATATGTACAAAAGTTTAATAAGAAGAAGAAATATATATACACAGAAAGAAAAAGGAAAAAAAAATTCTTATCGATTAATAAAACAATTAAAACTTATAGGTTGACTTAACCTTAACTTAAATGTTTAGCCTTAATAACTATATTTACATTATTATCCAAAAGAGCATAAAAGTGAATATAAAATAAAAACAAAATAAAATTTAGTTAAACCCCACGTAGTTCTTAGATGGACTCCTGGCAGAACATAAGGTTGTCCGATATATCCTTTCCGTCTCACCTTCCCCCACAAGTTTTAGGATGGCACCTGCTACAACTCTCTTAACCAGGACGTGCTGAAGAAACGTCACTGCACTATATCCCCACTTCTAGTGTTAATGATCTTCATAGATCCACAGATCTAGCTAGTGTTTTCATTTCACCATGACAACCGTAACACCCCTTGTCTACGCAGGTATCGCCAGTGTTTTTATTTCACCATGGCAACCGTAACAACTACTCCTAGACATCAGTATCGGAATTCACAGAAGTTGAGCTAATTCGCTTCACTAATCTATTAAGTTCTTCCTATATCTAATCCTTGACTATAATGATATCTGCAAATGAGTAAACCCTGTGGGTTTTGATACCCTCCTGGGATCCACTCAGACTCATAAAAACTGGGTACAGTATAAATATGGGAGTTGATTGTGATCTCGAAAAAATCATTTCCTGCTGGTATAACATTGTCCTAAAAACTGTATTTCCTCACAAAGCATTGAACCCCGAATCCATCATGGATTGTAGCAGTTATTATTTTTACTGAGTGTACTTTCTTTCTTTTTAGAAAAACAAAAAAAAACAATATTCATTAGTGGATATCGCGTTATAATAGGATATCAGAAGTGGGGGTTGGCAGAATTTAAGAGGTCCAAGTTACACTCAATAATGTAACTCTTAATATACTGGAATGTTAATTATGAAAATGCATAACTGGTAATAACTCTTTCTGTTTCTCAATCTGACGGTTGAGCGTGATTTTGATAAACTATCTCCAAGTACAACAGTTAGTCTAGAAATATTACTTCCTTACAAAGCATTCAACCCTAAATCCTCCATGGGTTTTAGCAGTACAGATAAAAAAAAAACACAGTATGAGCCATGGTGGACAGTAGAGTACTCATTCACGTTGTAAATATGAACTTAATTTTTAAGTTCATATTTATTTATAGTTCATATATATTTAATAGTTTTATTCTATAGATATATTTATAGGTTGAGGTAGAAAAGAAGATTGAATGGAGCGGGTTAATCTTACTTTGTCCTTTTGCTTAAACAAAAAGGGAGAAGATACTAGTGGATAGGTATTAAATACTTAAATATGTAAAAAAAAAGATTAACATAAAAAAAAAATTAATAAAGTATAAGACGTTTAATATAACTGAAAATAATAATGGATATTTTAAGATAACTAATACTAATATTAATAGGATAAATATTGTTTTTGATAAGCCAAATCTATAAATAATTGTCATATTAAAGGATGGGAAACCCTTCATTACCACGACCTACTTAGATCTTTTGAGCGATGCCCCTTTACTTATCTAGAAATTTAATAGGGATCCTATGCTACTAACGAAGGAAATTAAGTTCCTTAGTGTAAGATCTAGTAATTTCATGAGGTTTAATTATTTCCTCCTTTATGTGTTTCAGTAATTTCCAGGGGCATTGTTTCACAGAATATACTCGCTCTTTTCATCATTGTCTAGGTAGATAAGACATGTGAAATCTACTAATTTCGTCTCCTATAAATGATGGTTTAGAGGGCAGTGTTCTGCTAGAGACCTGTCATCGTTTTAAACTCATTCTTTGTCAGGGTTAGATCAAATTCTTTTCCTTTGCCAGATTGGTGAAGAGCTTGTATTGTCTGTCCCAAACCGGATTTTGAGGAAAATTCAGAAAATCTAATTTTATATAGCCATATTAAACACGAAAAAAACTTATAATTAAAAAAAAATCATGTTTTTAAATAATATAGATTAATGTTCTGTGTTTAATACCAGTGATCTGGTCAGTATATTTTAAGTCTCTCTTTAGTTATTGTAAATTGTATCACTAAGAAGGAGATATGATAAAGAAACGTATTGCACAAAACTTAAAATGATAGGTGATTTTTTATAACGATTGTTGATGAATATGATCATGTAACCTTTATTTTTTCTTTATGCTACTTCATATGACTGATGTTCTTTATTCTACTGTTCCAAAAATCATTATGCACTAGGTTAACGCGATTATAATACTTGTCATAGGAGTAGGGCTTGATTATATTTAATATTTCTAAATTTTCCATTCTACCCTCCAAATTCTAATTAATTTCTAAAGCAATATCATGGCCACATGGGATTAAATAAAACACGTGAGAATCGGCTGCGACACTTGATGCGACTGCAGTGTGGTATGAGATATATTTTATTTATATTAAGAGAAAAGATAAAGAATCTATGTACATCTACAATCTACTGATTATTATGTATAACTTGTATCCTAGAGCGTTCAAAACCGCAGTTCAAATAATTTACAAGTAGTGATCTGAATCTGCTGATACTTATCACTAGCATGATGAGATGACGAGGGTGGGTGGGTTAAAACTAGAGGAGAGAGACTTCCAGGAATTTGGAATAGATAGAGCCAAGACTGTGATAGTTTCATATCTTGTATATTATGACACAAGAAATATCTAGTTTTACTTGTATGAATTAAAACTTTCAACAAACGGTGCCTTATTTATAAAGTCACAAGTCCTATAGATAATTGTGTAAATCAGTGTTCGGGTCAGACAATCATTTTATCAAAATTATAAATAAAAATAGCATTTTTAACTTTATAAACGGTGTGAAATAAATGTCTTATCAAGCCGTTAGTAGGTATCGATTATTCGTTCAGTATCATGATAATTCAATTTTAAGTTGGAAATTGACTTCGAATACGTAACCTTGATGGGCAGGTTGAGTCCAAAGCCATCAGGGCCAAATCAACTGTCAGCATTCAATTACAGCTTGTTCTCTTCTGTCAATAACATAGAATGGCTGTATTTTTTAAAAATCAATAGTATTTTTATTTTTTATCGTTGACATGAAGGTGTATATTGAACTGCTGAGAAACTCAATAATCAAACTTAATATCAAATTTATTTTATTTATTTTTTATTTTATTTATTTGTTGATATTTACAACTGTATAAAAAAATACAACCAGTAAATTTGATCATAATGACATATGATATGATACAGGATGTAGAGAAACTACCCAGTAGTAGAACTCTAAAACAGTTTACAATATAAGGTCACGAGGCCATCTTCTTTTCAGGCGCCTTGGAGGATTGCCAGGAATGGAAGAGGAAGCAAGGTTAGACACGAGTGGGTTTGGGTGGTTAGGGAGTTTATTATGGAAGGAATAATATCGGGTTCGGGCTAGATCGGTTACATAAGGAACATTTAGGTCTTTATGAATGAGTTTATTTGTGACGTAATAAGGAGCATCAACGATTTTACGTAGGATTTTGGATTGTAACGATTGGATGCGGGAAGAATTTGATGGTTTGGTGGAGCCCCAGAGCTCAATTCCATATGTCCAAATTGGTCTGATTATTGAAGTGTATACTAATTTTTTGTAATGAATGGGAAGTTTAGAGCGTTTGTCAAGTAAGTGTTGTAGCAATCGGAATCTACGAGCAGTTTCTTGTCGTTTCAGTCTTGTGTGTGGATTCCAAGTAAGTCTCTTGTCAAGATGGAGTCCTAAGTATCGAATCTGCTCAACAGGTGTTAGTGGTGTATCTAGAAAGGATACAGTAGGACAGGAGGGCAGAGGTTTACGACGGAGAATAAAGGTGATCTGGTGGGATTTTTCAGGATTTATTTTGATTCTCCAGTTTTTACACCATTCTTCAATAGATGTTATGTGTGCCTGTAGTGTTTGTGATGCATTAGTTGGGTCGTTGTTTACAGAAAGTATACATGTGTCATCAGCGTATGTTGTTAGGACTGTGTTAGGGTGGGTTGGGATGTCAGCTGTATAAACCGTATAAAGCATGGGACCTAAGATACTACCTTGAGGAACACCGGCGGACTGAGAAAAGAGAGATGAGTAGGCTAGGTTATGATTTACTTTAAAGGTTCTATCAGTGAGGTAGGAGCGGATTATAAGGAAATATGTTGGGGGTAGGAATTGACGAAGTTTATAGAGCAGACCTGGATGCCAGACTCGATCGAAATATCAAATTTATGAATAATTAATTCTTAAAACCATGATTATCATGCTGTTTAAGTATTTAGATAATTAGAATTGAAATTTTTTAAGGTGATATTTAGTGAAAGTAAACTACATCATGATATTTAATATTTATGGTGAATGAAAAACGGTATCTGGAAGTGGATAACTTTTAGGTTTGAGTAAAGTGTTCGAATTTCCTGGAATTCAGCTATTTTTAATTGAATTCACACCTTTACCTTTATTAAAACTCTTCCGATCATTATAATGAAATATCCCCTCGAGATGACAATAATTAAAATTATACAACCGGGAGGAAATGCGTTAAAATGAAATCCCATGAAAGCTGAGAGGAATTTTAATACAAAAATTACATTTAGAATTCTCTTTTCATAGTCCTGTCCCTTATAATCTACAATTTTTTGTTATGTTTGATGCTCAACATTATTAGTACTAAATATAAAATTGTGTTGCTTATATTACTTCAAATTATTAAAATAATCACAAATATCCTCATTGGACTTTAAAACTTTAAATTTATTTTAAATAATAAGGAATATTTTTTAGCAAACCTTTAGGGGTAGTAAATAACGGATAACAACTTTTTCTGTTAAACATACTAAGTCACAAGCAAACTTAACTATTTGAAAGCATTTCAAATTAATGCATTCAGTAATTTATTTAATAAATATTTTTTAATGAAAATATAATATTGATAAGTACAGAACGAATTACTTTAGGGTTAAAATAAAATAATAATAAATAAAAAACTGAAGCTTCAAGTATTGGCATTTATTCAGTTTTATATACACACCCACAGACATATATATCTATATATCAGACATAGATTTCTCGTAAATAATCTTTTCATTATATTTATTAAATTCAAAATAAGGTTAAGATAATAAAATCAAAATCGGGCAAAATATAATTTCCTTTAGATGTACAGAAACTGTATTAAACTTCATTGTTATATTAATTCTCCTATTTCAATATATCCTTTAATTTTTATTATATTTTTGAGTGCATTATTAATGACAAAAAAAATTGTGATTGTTTAAGAAAATAGCATATTTATTTATAAAATAACTAACCAACTACCTAATAAATATGCGATTGATAAAATCTATATAAATCTTATAAAGCTTATGCTTTAAGATCATTACGTGGATGGTCGGCCAGAGCTGACGAAGGGATAGAACTCGAGCGGGCTACTAAGGAGTTGATTAAAAGAGGAGAGGTTGAAGAGCTAATCCCCATTAAATATTCGCGGGAGGGTCCTGAGAGCCAGGATTAGAGCAGCCATTAGTAGCACGGACTAGTTGCCTCTTCGTGACGTCATGGTCCTCAGGGAGGTCGCCATACTAGGTATCTAGTCTCTAGTTGTTCCCATGAACAGCATAATTATTATGTAATTAATGGTTATCGTAATTCTCATCGTATAAGATCTAAGTAAACTCGTATACTCGTGTATGTATATATATATATATAGAGGGGAACAGGGGAGCTCAGAGAAGGAGTTGTACAACTAACTGTAGTAGTTTATTTTTATTCTACTACTGTAGGCTTGAGTCAACCCTGTTAGTTCGATAGCTCCTCTACAGGAACCCATCCAGCCTCTATAAAAATTATTCCCTTAATTGGATTGTTATCTGAGAAACTGGTTGTTGAGTGTTATCTTGAATAAATCACCTCCTTATACAACTGTTGTTCAAGAAACAGTATTTCATTTCAAAGCAAGGAGTGGAAATCATGATTTCCATGCATTGTGGACCATTTTAAGTAGGTAACGTCTATAATATTTATGTTAATAAGTATGTAAGTTGTATAATCTACAATATATAAGTCAGTATTGTGTCAGTCTTTCATTTGTTTTGGAAAATGTGAAAAGAAATGAATTCTATAGGTTTTTTAACGAGGAATTCAATGACGTGCTTCGATATTTTATAGTGTTTTTCTGAAATTAAAGTATTTTAAAAAGAAGTCAGAATTCTGTCCCAATTAGGAGGTTGACAATGCACTTGCAATGAACTGACATACTACATGGAAGAGAGAAAAAATAAGCAGATATGTATTCATTGTTTTTGTCACTATGTTATAGTTGATAAATAAGTGATCTATCCAGTTACTATTGCCAACATAAACCATATAGAAAGCTGTCACCAAGTTTTAAAAAGAAGATTTTCTTCAGAAATGTTACTATAGATGTGGCAACACTGTTCAACTGTACACTAGAAGACTATACTCAAACACTGGAAAACTGTACTTCTATTAGTTGGAGTATATCTCGAATTGCAACAGGAGCAGGTTTTGAAACAGGAAGGCTTCTCTAGGAAAAAAGGGGTATGTCTCTTTAATTTTTAATCACTCCACTAAACCATCTAATTCCTCTCGAATCCAATCCTTACAATCCAAAATCCTTCGTAAAATCCTTAATGCTCCTTACTTTGTCACAAATCAAATCATCCATCAGGATCTCAATGTCCCCTATGTTGCCGATTTGGCCAGAACCTGATACCAATCCTTCCATAATAAACTTCCCAACCACCCAAACCAACTCGTTTCTAACCTGGCTTCTCCTTCACTACCTAATAGTGATAGTAATCCACCTAGGCGTCTGAAAAGAAGATGGCCTCGAGATCTTCTCCTTTTAAAATGTTTTTGTAGTTCTATCAATGGGTAGATTCTCCATATGTTTTTATCTTGTCATAATATCACTTACAGCAAATTTACTTGATGTGTATATAGTTGTAAATATCAATAATAATAATAATAAATTATTGAAAAAAAATTTTAATCAGGGGTGATACAAATGTTCTAGTCCAAATTGCCATAGCAAAAATTTCCAATCTATGAACCAAAATACGAATTGAAATAAGAAGTCTTTTTACACGTTTCCACTCTCATACTCTAACGAATTGCATGCTGCCAGTATAAAAAAGTCTGGAGTGTTACCCGTGGAGAGTTACACTAATGAATTAAAAGTATCATTCCTGAATCACTGCATGTAATTACTTGTTTACACCATCTCCTCTTATTACTAAGGAAAAAAAGACAATACAATGCTTCACAGAGGACAGGTAATTTTACTGGGCGTTGATAGTGACACAAAATCAGTCTGTTGGGTGTTTACCAGCAACTAAACTCGTCGTATCAGTTAATAAACATAAATTAATTAAAATTAAAGTGAAAAATAGGGAACATCATGGTTCCTCATTTAAAATGAAACTACAGACTGTTTAGTTACGCAAGGAAAGAAGTTGGGCTTGTAGCTAGTCCAAGTGCTCTAAACAGTTCACAGAAGAACTAACGAAGTTAAGTACCGAGTAGAGCGATTCTTTCTTTGTCTCGTACAACTTTAAGTATTTAAGAAACGTTAATTCGACATTAAATGAAAAACAAAAACTTTGTTACTGTATGGTTTCCTTAAATAATTTGTTACTCGATTAATGTGCATAATTTTCTTCATGAGTAGTACTGAATTTAATATTGTATTCCAATTCATTTTTACAGTGATACTCCTGACACTAGTGAGTAATTTCAAAATGTTGAAAAAAAAAAAAAATAATAACTTGAGATTGGAAACTGACAATTGGGCTTTATAAAAGTTTTCTACAAAAGTGAAATGAAGAGCACTTTCAAGATTAAAATATGATATTAATTTTTTTTGAATTCTGACAGTCTTAGATAGGTCTAATAGAATGACTCTGTTACTCCTTAGGGAATACCTACTATGAAAAAGTAAATCGAAATGATTATTTTTTTATTTAAATACTATGAAAATGAAAATTCCAAATTCATTTCTTAGCGAGATTAAGCAGCACTAGATATGATTTAACAAACCGAGCAGACACTGTCCATTAGATCGTAGTTCTAGATGCATCTGCATTGCCCATATCCAGGATTATCCATGGGACCACACATCATGGCATGGAGATGTACCGCGAGAGATAAGAGGGGCTAATCAAAAATCCAGGACGCTGATAGGTTATCCAGATGGACCAATCGGATGGGGCAATAGCCCCCAACAGCCATTAGGACCCGATTCCATGACACATAACAACGTTAATGTAGGGCCAATAATGCCTAGCCCGATAATGCTCAGTTGTGACAATTGCCTCTCTATGTGCCGAGACTTCATTCCCTCCATCCCCTATCTTTACTAATGGCCTCCCATTACGGTTATTATATTGATCTATGTCAAACAGCTTTCAAAATGATTTAATATGAAACAAAATGGTTTTATACTCGCACTATGTAATTATAATTTAATTATCCCATATCTTCTAGTATTCTTTATAGGATGCTAAAAACTGACTATAAATGAAGAGGCTGAATAATGGATGGCTTGAATAAGGTCGTGGGTTAATATTTAAAAATTGTTAAGAGTCATGAAGTCCTTTGTGTCTTATACAAAGTTGTAACAATATTTTCAGCAGTATAACTATTGAAATTTAATATATAATAATAATGAATTAATTATATCATTAATTATATATATATTATTCCAGCTCATAATTAAATTTCAATCTAACTCATGCTATAAAAGAATGCGAATTCTCAAATTTATAATTAATTATTAACACACAAATTTTATCAAAATATACTCTCAACATTTATTTTCAAAAATTCTCCAACGTTTCGGCCCTCAGGCCATTTTAAAGTAGACAACCTTAAATATTGATGTCATATTCTTTAAAAAATTGTCTGCAGGCTAATTGCCCATGTCATATAAAACTTTTTATATTTTAAACCTAAACTTTTTCACATAAATTATTGTTTCTATTTCTACTTACTAACATCATCCATAATAAATGGTTGACTCAATATATAAGGTCTTTGAAAATGACCTGAGGTCAGAAACGTTGTAGAGTTTTTGAAAATAAATTACTATATTTGGATCAAATTTGTGTTTGTTAATAATAAAATAGACCAATAACAAACAATCATTATATTAGAATTAATATAATGAAACTACAAGCCACCGACTGCGGTAACCTCTGGTTGTGATACCAATACTTATTGGCAAGAATGGGACCGTGGTTGAAAGTCTAAGAAATTTTTTTTTCAAAGCAATAAAAAAGATATGATTTACGCTATCAATAAAAATATTAGTTACCTAAAATATTTTTTTTATTTTATCAGAAATATTTCAATTTTCACATTTGTAACGAGCCTTTGAAATGAAATCGTGGTTTTGAAGAAAAGTATGAGCATTATTATTATTGTGATTTTTTTCTCAGTTTGATTTTCTTATTAATAAATGACAGCAATACTAGAAGATACACTAGATGAAAATTTTATTTCATATAGTGAAATATATGAGTATATGAAAGCAATAAAAAATATTTTTGTAGGAGGTATCCTTCAAACATAGCCGACAAAAGTTCTAAAATCTATTTAGTTATTAAGGCTGTACTTCTAATGAGGTATTAAAAATAAATTTTAGCTGAGTCCGAGTAAATTGAAACACACATGCCCGTTTATATTTGAAGAAAATTTTGAAATGAAAGTAATTGTGGCCGTTAAGTGAATCAGTAAGTGTAAGCGATTCTGTCTCATATATCGGTTCTCTAATATGTGGATTCTTTGAATTGTATAAGTACACAAAAACTATAATAGCATATTAAAATTTTTTTTTTCGTACTGTAAAGTAGTCGTTTTGTTGATACTTTAAAAAGTATCTAAATATAATAAATCGATATTTATATATTTTTATTTTTTATTTTTACATTATTTATTTCAATAATAATTGCATACTATCCTCTCATTTAGTCATTTAATACTCAACTTATTCAGCGTTATATGACCAAGGAATCACATAAAAAATAATCATGTAACGGATATTACAGAATTTGTTGGGCAATACAAGTTGGTGATTCATGTTGGAAACAACAATTTGATTTAAACTTTGTTGTTGATTGATTCGTCAAACAATCTATCCAAGTTAGAAGTTGAGGAAATTGAGTTACGTTTACTTTCATACAAATCTACATCTAATAACCGAACGGCGGGAATGATAGCCAGAAAATTTAATAAAATTACGCACCCCCACCCCTCTCTCTGAATTTTTGCAATCATTCATTACACTTTCGTGTTACAACTTGAAAGGTTTAGATTTCAATTCAATTCTGTCATGTGAAATCTCTATCGGGCTTTGATATTTTATAATATGATTCTAAATTAATTGTATTTACTGCTTAGTATTCTCATAACATAAAAAAAAAATTCTAATTTTGGTTGTATTTGGTTGATGCAATAATGATATTTTATACACAGGGAATCCAACATTTGTTTGGCCCCACCATGTTTTCAACAAGTATTTAGAATTCCCAAATATAGTTTTCAAGTATGGAGAATGAAGTTGGTAGTTGATAAAAAACTTTTTTTTTATTGAGAATCAAACAAATGTGAAGAAAAAAATCGTTTCATAATTAAATTGTTCGTATGAATACGTCTACATATTTAACAGGACCGCCCATAGCTCAGTAGTTAAGACACAGTCTTACCAATTTGATGTCTATTGGCGGTGCCGGTTCGAATCCGGCCTGGAATGTTGACTTTTTTCATTGAGTGGTGGTCCCTTAAAATGAAGAACTTAGACCTCCATCCATGGATAGGTAATATAGGACTCCAATGGGAGTCTTGGTCGGAAAAAAATAATACATCTTTAGCATACCGAGGATACTCGAATATATATATCATGACGAAAAATTATGATGACGGAGTCTTAATAATGTGGTTGATTCTTACGGAAAATTTAATTTTCAAAGACATTTATTCTCATTTTGAGAAACTTCAAACACGAGGTACTTTGATCTACCCCTTGTCCGTGTATTATTTGTTCGGGGTGTATGTGTGATATATTTTATTCAAGTCTTTTCAACGCAGAATTATGTAGTGATATCAGTTTTAAAAAAAACACTCTCATTTAAATAAAACAATAAAAAAATTAAGAAAGGATAAACGAAACAGCATTTGCCATAACAGTAATTTACAATGAATTACCTTATTATGTAACACTCTAATTAATTTTACTTAAATATTTATAATGTTACCAATTAATTAAAATATTTTATAGTATTAGTGATATAGGAACCTTTCTAAAAACAATTTTTTCATCACTATTTGGAACTGGAAGATTTTTAAGATAAACTTGATTACAGTCATCTTCGAAAAAATTTGTTCATTCATCATTTGATCTCGCCTTGAAAATATTTTCTCTCCAAAAGTCCCTTACACAATATTAGCTCATAAAAATTACTAACAATATTTCAAAAATTAAAAAAAAAAATAAAATATTTAAAATAAAAATTGTAAGTAGAGGAAAATGATAAAATGTTTTGAATACTCACTAGGTAAAAATAAAATCCTCCCATTGACTCATTGAGAAGTATAACAAATGCATTATTGTGATAATAAAACTTCCTATTTCGACCCAAGGGAATTGCATATGGACAAATTTTGTGGGGAAATCCTTTTATGGAGCACCAGCAGGCTACACTATACAACTCAATAATCATACACGTAAACCCTTCAATACACATAAACCTTCAGAGCATGTTTATAATTCTTTTATTTTTTATGACAGACCTTAAATACATACTAGTCAGTTAATATATGACACCTAATTACTCTTGGTCGTTACTAAATCGTGTTTCAACAAAATGATTGTTAATAATGTCAGACAGTTGAAATGATTTCTTTTCAGCTTTATATTTATACGTACGTATTGTGTGTATTAAGATATTGAGTTTTTATCATCCACCACTTCATTAGTCATTACAAATATGCATTTTCTTTATATGTTAAAAATTTGTATTATTGGAATGCAGTTGGGTTTCTGTTCATTTATTCAAAACAAATAATCACGACATAATTGTTGGTTGAATCGTATAATACACTATTTAAACATGGCACCTATTATATTAAAACATAAATTATGGTTTGCACCATTAGTACTGAGCATTGTAATAAAATAATTACGTAGCAAGGGGTAAGAACCAGGAGAAGAAGTAGACATTATACGAAGAGCATTTAGAAGCGGGTGTTGTACAGGGAACACTACTAATGGCCTCGCTTTCCCCTCATCCGGGGGAAGCAGCTTAGCGTGGTACTGTTTGTCTGCCTGAATTAACCGTCTTCCCTCCTCACAGTGCTAAAATTTAATCTCAATTTAATAACATTGGTAATTTCAACAAATATAACAAGTTTAAATGAAAACCGATCCATTTTAAAAAGTAATTAATTAATTAATTTACTTTAGAGTTCATTAATATTTAAGAGGGGTTAGACCTTAGTCCTTCAATGGATTTTTGTCAATAGTCTTTCTGAATATCTAATGCGTATAAATAGCAATTTAAAAGATTTATGAAATAAATATGAAACCATTTAGAAATTATATAAATCGTTCATATATTGTTTTCATTTAAAAGTGGTTATAATTATCTGTTGAACCCCCTGTCCTGAACTATAATATGAATGACTATATTTATGTGCCGGCAACTAACGTTTTGGTAATTTTTTTCACTAACGTGTTTAAATGTATAATTAACTCAGGAGTAATCTTTTTCAAAGTATTTGTCTGCCATTTGACTTTGGATAAGAACAAAGGTTTTTGATTACTTGGTATTGGAATATCTCTTGAAAATATTGTTTAAAAAAGAAGGGGGGTTCCATTAACAAATCTCAGCTTTTCATAATTATCTGCAGTATTCCTCGGAAATTTTACGAGAGGCTACCGTACACCACGTAACCATAGTCAAGGTGGAGGAAGAATAATATGCGTCTATGTATAGGTTTGAGTTGGAAATGGAGGAAGTGGTAAAATAGCTTGTGGTAAGAAAATGGCCGTTGAGATATCAGGACTATGGCGGTTCCTCAAAAGGGTGTGGTCTTAGTTTTTATTCAACAGAGAAGCAGAAAGTGTTGTGAATATTTAAGTGTTAGACCAGAGAGTTAGTGATGGATTAGGAGATGGGTTTGGAACAAGCGATGGTGTCATATGTTGTAGCAGCGTCTAATCGTTAAGGTAGATTATTTAGATTTGCTTAGGAGCTTTTGCGGCCATTGTTTCCTGGAATCTTACAAAATGCTACGAACAAATCAGAATGAGAAAAATAAAAATATATTTGGGAGTCATCGGTAAACAGGTTTTGGAAGTAATGAAGAATGGATTTACAAAGTGCATAATATATGAGATGAAAATAAGAGAGGATGTACCCGAACCTAATCCTTAGTACAAAGCAGGTTAGGAAGATAAGGGTTGATTCTAGTTATTCTAATTGAGTTTATTTTGTCAAATATCATAAAAACTACTACTCCTACAAAGATAAACATAATTTAACTAGCTTTAATTTGAGCGCTGGCAGACATCAGTTCTTCCAATGGTTTCTGAAATAAAGTTTTTCATAAATCAAATTTATTGTTCAAACAACTATATATCAATTTATTTTAGCAAATATTATGAAAACTACTATTTCTACGAATGAAAAGGTCAACTTAAAGGTAAACTTCTTTATAGTCTATTAAACTAGCTTTAATTTGAGTGCTTATAGACATCTGTACGTCACATAGTTCCTGAGATATAGATTTCTCAAAATAAATTAACTAACTACTAATCTTTCAGTAGATTTTTAAGAAATTTTGCTTTTTAAAAAGCTATATCTCGAGAACTATTGGACGTAAATAGCTCTTTTAGAGCTGATAATGTTCTCTTAGATTTTCGAGTGTTGTTGGTAGTTTTTAAGAGCTCCGAATGAAAAATCAATGTTTTTTAAGGTTTTGAAACAGCCACCATTTTTTAATCCCCTTACCTATACTTGGCAGACTCATCCATTTTGACTTGTAATTATAAATAGTTTTATTGAAGTAATAAAAAAATTGGGGTGAGATAACTCCTTTTTTTTCTTCCCGGCTCTTGTACTATAACAAGGAAAGATTGAAACTATCAGATAGAATTGCTGGAAAAAGATAATGATCCTAATTTAGAATTAAAAGACTGAATAGATACAGAACACAAATGTGCATGTGTATCTGGCATAGAAAAAAAAATCGATTCTAATTCAACGCTGGATGCACAAATCCCCATTTGCAAACACTGACAGAGCTTGTAGATGGTATTTCTCGAATCTTGCTCTATATCATTTCCTCGTCTATACTGAGTTATGGAATGCTCGCCAGCGACCGCAAGGGATATGAAAGGACTTTTTTTTCCCGGCGCGTTAGCGAATGTAACCTATATCATCCTTTAACCGGGGATGTGATTTTTTTCAAAAAGTCCATTCTTTCCTTTAATGAAAGCTGAAGGGGGCGGTATTGGGCCGCTAAATTAGGAGATATGACTTTCAAGGTAGAAAAACCAACATATCACTTTCCCCATTGTTTAGTCCTAACGAAGCTAATAACGGTGGTTTTTCATTTTTTTTTTTTTTTTTTTACTTTTGTCAGCTTTTTTCAGTGCAGTTATTTATTGTATATTAATGGTGATTAATTTTTCTGCGTGCATAGTTTTAAGATATTTGTCAAATATCTTTGACAAAATTTAAATATGCGTGGTAATTACTAAAGTTTAAATATTTTATATATATTATGTGTCTGTGGTAAAAAAATATATTTATTTTAAAAGATAATTTATCTTAATCAATCTTCATTATCTTATTGAAGAGGACTGAAGAAAAATAACATAAGAATATAATAAATTAATAGTCTTAAAAACTAAACGAACACGAATTAAAAACTTTTTGCATCCTCATTCTTCCATTAGTAATGGTTTTTATTTTGAAGTTTTCATTTTGTTTATTAGATTTTTAGTTAGCTTTAATTTAAATGTATTTTTTTTTCTTTTATGGTATTCATACCTTATTCACGTTTCATGTGTCAACATTTATTATTCCTTCAGATATTGAAGTTAATTAATATTATTATCGGAAGAGACTGAAAAATATTACACAGGTAATTTAATTATTCAAAGAATAAAACCTCTATTTAAAATTTTACAAACACAGAATACCGTCCTATTCTTGCATTACTATGGAAAAGATAATCACTATTGACGTGTTATGGTGGTTCGTAAATTTAACGTGAGAAGATTGGAAGAGGAGAGGTGATCCGGTTAGTCGGGTAATAATGAACACAAACATGGGAAACTTATTTGTGTTTATTATTACACCAATTACCGCAGCCCCCGCACATCTCCACACAGAAATCATTACTGTTTATTTTTTAATTTTCTAAATTTAATATTATAACTATCTTTTATTTAAAAAAATAAATGGTTATAATTTAATTCCAACTTAATTTTAAAATACATCTAACAATTGCGCTTAACGAATAGACAAAACAATTGTCCAGTTACCTATGAAAATATTGCATAATATTTGGGATGGATATTATATTCCTTGTTTTAGTGTCTCCTCATAAAAATTACAAAATTATTATGAATATAGTTGTTAAACATGTACTTGAATGTTTGTATGTTAAAATGATATGCAGGTCGATCTTAACGATTTGAGAAACCAAACTAAATTTTGAAACGAAACGTTATAATGACACAAGAGAATAAATACAGTAATAACATTTTAGAGGAATATAGCATTTGAATTTATAGAAACAGCTGGAAATCGGTGGGTTGAAAAGACCCCAAATTTTGTTGTAGAATTTTTTTTTTTATTGAATAAAAAAAAACTCTTAATGGTTTTCACGCTAAAAGGTTTTTTTTTTTAAATTTATTTATTGATATTTACAATTGTACATAAATACATCAAGTAAATCATAATGGTATGGTACAAGCATGTAGAGAAGCTACCCAATGGTTGCACTCTAAAAACATTTTTACAATATAAGGTCTCGAGGCCATCTTCTTTTCAGACGCCTCGGAGGATTGTCCGGAATAAAAGAGGAAGCGAGATTAGAAACTAATGGGTTTGAGTGGTTAGGGAGTTTGTAATGGAAGGATTGATATCTGGTTCGGGCTAGATCGGTTACAAATGGAACATTAAGGTCTTTGTGGATGATTTTATTTGTGACAAAGTAGGGAGCATTTAGGATTTTACGAAGGATTTTGGATTGTAAGGATTGGATACGACAGGAATTCGAAGGTTTAGTGGAGCCCAGAGCTCAACGCCGTATGTCCAGATAGGCCTTATAATTGCCATGTAAATCAGTCTTTTGTAATGAACTGGAAGTTTGGACCGTTTATCTAGTAAGTGCTGTAATAGACGAAATCGACGTGCAGTTTCCTGTCTTTTCAGTCGTGTGTAAGGATTCCAGGTTAGTCGTTTGTTTCTTATTGTTAAAGATTAATTATTTTTATAATTTGATCCAAATAATTTCAATAAAACTTAACAGAATTAAGAAAGAACATCGTATTGCTTAGTATATTTAAGATAAGGAAATACTGATAAAACCAAAAACCAAAGACAACTCATTGGTAACAGTGCAGGCTCATGTGACCGATTTAAAATCGAGTTTCATCTTGTTGGCCCCAATCGGCTCCGAAACTTTGCAAATAAACCTGAGGCTTTATTTCTTCCAGTTGGTTGTCTGCAACTCCCTCCCACTCACCTCCAAGTTCATCAATGTCAGGAGTTCGAAGTTTCCTATGATCGATCTGACTTTTATATAAACACTATCTGTATAAGCAGAGTAATTAGCTTAAGTGCCCTTTCAGAACTGGGTCCAGTTCTAATAATAATAATTACAATCCATGCATATATATGGTTTGTAATTATTTTTTCTTGCATTATTCTAACTCTCCAATATTTATGTTTAATCGGTAAAAAGGAGGAAGATCAACTTACATAATTTTTAATAAAAGAAATGTCGAATGTATTTTGTATATCACTGTAATCATCAGATAATTAAAAAATCTCTTAAAAAATATCTTAGTAGCTTCAGAAGAAAAGCAATCCTCAACAAAACATCTGGAAAAAATGTTGTAGTAGCCAGTATGGTACTGGGGCGACTAGAATAGTGCTAAAAATAGAATTCAAGTGGTCTCGGTGTCGAGGGAGAAATTGGGGGAGGAAAGGGAGGGGGGATGCTCCCTCCTTTGAAGCAATTTTTCGCCTCAAACTATGACTTCATTTACCACTGTGGAGGAAAACTCATGGTTTGACCTGATCTTGGTCAGATATAACCAACGGGAACTTATAGCTATCACATTTTTCAAATGAAAATCATTTTTGGTTTTATTTATATCAAAGACCTAATTTACCAAGAATGTCGGTTCGTTGATAATTTTTTTTTTGATACATTACTGAATAAAACTACTTCAGAAAGAAAATTTTACAGACTAATAGTAATCAAATATTATAACTAAACTTTTCATTGACAAATTTACAGCCCTTCATATAAGGACAATAAAAAAATAGAACAATAAGTGAATATAAAATTACTTAGGTCATCCCTTAAGAATGGATAAGACGAACTGTTCTCTCAACAGTGTCATTGCTACATATTTTATAAATTTGTGTCAGTTCGAGCAACAGTAGGAGAGATAAAGGTTTTTGACTTGAACTTATTACCCCCCTCCTCCTCTCCTCAAAAAAAGGGTATTTGAATTAATTTTATAGTTTTTCTTGTTTCGTTTTTTTAAAACTAGCATCTTGTGTTGAATCAATTTATACAAAATGTCATTTATCTTTTATTTTTAATAAGAAAAATACTAGATAGCTAAAAACTAAAAGCTCGATTTTAGCATAATATTTTTAAAGCTAAAACCATAAGATAAAAACTAAATAACCTTTTTTAATAGCAGTATGAATTTATTAATTTAAATAAGGTTATACATTTTTACCTCAACCTTGATACCTTAAAGGATATCGAGAAAATCATGTTTTTTTTATCAGTTTAATATAAAAAAATTCAAGATGACAGCCAAAAAAAAAACGCATTTTCCACATTTAGATTATTTTAGACTTTTATTTATGCAAATTTTTTTTAAAAAATAAAATAGCAAAACAACCAAATAATTAAAATTCCGTGTTTATGGAAATCAGCTCCACCTAATATCCATTTTTTCTTTATATAACCTCTCCTAAAAGTTTATATTTTTTTCCAATGATAAAATGATACAATTGTACTCCATAGAGGTGTTAAATTATTTGTCATAAAAAAAAAATATGTGAAGAATTTCTTACAAATAGAGATAACCCTATATTTTTTAAAGAAAAAATTTAATAAAATAGTTCAATTCAATAGAAAATTCAATATTTTAAGTTCCATAAAATTTATATATACTTATATTAAAAATTATAGGTTCAAAAAATATATATACTATTTTTTTTACTAATTTCCTACAATTTTTCAATATATTATTTAATGGCAGTATGATTATACATATTTTAACAGTGTTTTCAGTGAAAAAAAAGAGTTGTTAAACACGAATTTGCTTGTTGCAGTTACCTCATATTGTTCGCAAAATAGATGGTTCCATCAACGTCTGAAAAAATAGATAAACAAAAATAAAATCAACTAAAATATTTTATCTGTTTGAAACTTTAAATATTTTATATTAGTGATTAAAAAAGATAAATGATAATAATTGCAATAACTAATGAGTTAACACTGGTATAATCACTGGCGCTACACGTTTCTTGTACAAAACAAAACAAATTTTTTTTTATTACAAAATAATACAAGTAAGGTCAAACTCCCACTACGTGCTTTTTACAATATGGCCTTCAATTATGTTTTAAAATAAATTAATTAATACAAGAGAAATGTGCTTATTTAGCAATTTAAGCTCATATCCCCGATTAATACTTTTAGCAGCTGGTTATAATAAAATAATATCCAAAATACGTGGATAGAAATTAGCTTCCCTAATCTCATTTCCAAATAATAAGAATTAGTTCCATAGTTATTTTGGCATGGAAATCAAGCAACTTTAGAGTAAGGTTTCGATGAGTAATATAGTGAGATATATTGTCGTATTATACTTAGAAACATAGGAAAAGGGTGAGAATAATAAAATTAATAATACAAAACTAAAGGAGGAAAAAAAGTATGTACAAAATAAGGATATAGACTAAAATAATATAGCATTAGTGCACCATGTCTTTAAATAAGTAATTTTGATTTGGAAATGCAATGGTTTTACACAAATAAAATAATACTTTTAAAGTTATAATTCTGAAAGCTATTTATGTATAGGAAAATATTAATTATACAATTAATTTCACATCAGATAAACTTGGAACGAAATATATGCTGAAATTATAAGTAATATTAATTTATAATCAAAATGGTTTTATATGAGATAAACTGTTTTTAATTAAATTTGGTAGGTTTTTCAATTCTAAAAAAAAAGAAAATAAACTAAAATAGAATTTGAAGCTTCTTCTTCACTACCTGATAATCCTTCTAGGCGTCTGAAAAGAAGATTGCTTCAAGATCTCACATCACATCACATTTACTTATTGTGTATATTTAATATAGTTGTGAATATCAATTGATAAAAACAAAAATGAAGGTAGGACAATATAAAGCATATTTTTTTTTAATTTTAATAATAAAATTATAATTAAAGTTGTAAATTAATAGATGTCCATGAGAATGGCCAGAGTGACCGAAAAGTTTGAGTATTAAGTTAATGAATAACAAATCTGGGAACTATTGGGATAAATTTCATAATAATTGATAAAAAAAAATAATTTAAATTTTCTTTTAAGGTTTTAATATTATTTTGACAAGATCAACTTTGTCGAAGTCGTCTCACTCAAACTTTACTTATTCGGGTGTATGTACCAGGTTATAAGATACGAGAGAATTTTAAACCATTCCCATGAGAGCTCATTAAATTCTCTGAGAATGTTCCGCCTTTGAGACATAAGCGACAGAAATGAGAGCGATTATTTTCAACTTGAGTTCCGAGGCAAATTATACATGGCTTTGTCGGCTAATAAGGGTGAGGAATGTGTGAAGGGGCGCCTTTATGTTGCTAAAACCTGGGGCCTACCTGCTCTGAGTGGAATCCTTCTAGGCTTTGACAAACATAATGATGCTCAGTTCTAAGTCTCTCAGGGAAGTGGACTCGTTTTGGCTTCAAGGAAATGCAACTGGTGGTAATGTATTCGTAATTCTGGAATAGGAACGAACGGATCGTAGGAAAAGCACTTGCGAAAAAAAAAAAAAAATCAACTATATTTTTTTCAAATACTTCCTGTTTTCATCAATGGTGGATTTATCCTTTGACATCATCCTTCTGCTTACCGTGTAGTAAACTTTAAAAAGAATTTAAGTTATACTGTAGATGAATGCATATTCTAATGGTTGTATTAGATGTTGCTTAGGGATTTAAATCATATTAATGGGATGTTTTAAAAAAAAAAATGACCACTTTTGAACTAAATATTTGTTAAATACAAATACAAACTTTGATATAAAATGCAATTAATAATCAAATTATAGTCCCTTGTGATCTACTGTCACTAGCCATCTTCTATCCAATTACTCGATTCCATGCCGAAACCATTCTTTGGGATGGCTGTCAAAGAACTCTTGGACCACAATTTCAACTTTCGCAAAATTATCAATTTTTTTCCTTGATGGAAATAGGGCATGGATCAAAACAGTAATCCGATGATGCGAGGCCTGGATTAAATGGTGGATGAGGCAGGAGTTCGAACCCATGAAGTTCTTTAAACTTTTCTTTGGTTCGAAGCCCGTATTCCTTCCCAACGTCGTATCTTCACTGCTAATGTTTTAAATCAAAGCCGCGAAGTGCGCTGCTCAAGGACACCTTACCCTTCATATTTAATAATTTCAATAATTGATTCAACGGTGAGTTTTTTTTCCATTAATGCCTTAAAATGACGAGTATTTCGTAGGACATTGTCATGTTACTTAAAGAAGTAATTAAACTGATGTTTTTTTAAAGACGTCGAATGGGATTAAAGAAGCTTAGAGAGTGCTCTAAATGGGTTATTAAGTACTAGTGAGTATTAAATAAGATTAAAATGTTTAAAATTCTTTGAAATCTTAAATTGAATAAAACGGTCATTTTTTTTTTTTATATGCCCCATTATTATATAGAACCACTAAACCCATATTGAGCTAAAACACTTCCTTGAGTCAAAATACG
Organism: Halyomorpha halys; assembly: GCF_000696795.3. Classification (NCBI taxonomy): domain Eukaryota; kingdom Metazoa; phylum Arthropoda; class Insecta; order Hemiptera; family Pentatomidae; genus Halyomorpha; species Halyomorpha halys. The sequence goes on along the minus strand of NW_027108392.1, from coordinate 125,105 downwards.
AGATCACACTTTACTTAGAGAATTGGGTAAATACTTTAAATTTTAAAAAAATGCTTTAATTAAA
>NW_027108392.1:123173-124991 GCF_000696795.3 Halyomorpha halys | reverse complement strand
TATATATATAGGTTTAACTTACTAGAATTTATAAAAGTTATCTTATTTATTTATGTTATTCAGGAATAATCAAGTAAAAAATTAACACTGTTTCACCCATGCAGACTATGTAGTCAATAAGACCCAAGATCAAAGGACAATACTTGACTCTAATACAAATGTAATATATGAGTACACGTATACGTAATATATAAATACAAACGTAATCTGTTTGTGTATATGCATTTCCGAGTCAAATTTAACTTTTTTCATGACAAATATAACTGTTTTAAAGTAAAATTAAAGTTTTCATCGTAAAATTAAACCTTTTTCCAATTCAGATTCAACCTTTACTAAGATAAATTAAACGTCTTAAATCGCAAGTTCAAACTCTTTCGATTTCAATGAAATAATCTTAACATAATAATATTGCTTATGGTTATTTTGATTATTATTTTATTTGAACTTGGTTTTGATCAGACACTGGAAGTTCTCGAAATTAATTAAAATAAATGAAGATTCTATTGTAACTAATCTTATAAATTAAAACCACTATATAAATAAGTAATTTTTCCGTAGTTAGACCCTTCAAATATAAACAGTGTTAGGAAATTAATTAAATTTTGGTGAATTTATTACTAGCGAAGGGTCGAAGAAGATTATTCCTAAATATTTTATGGCGTCTATGTTTATTGCTTCATAGGCAGAAGAAATTAGCTGAAAAGATGAAAATGAAAAATCAAATTTTTTGAATGAAGAAAGATACGGAAAAATAAATAGAAAAACATGTTTATGTTTATTTCATTAAGATTGATTGTTTCTTACTGACAAAACGACACATTATAATGAGTGCTAAACAACAACAATGAGATGCTGAAGTTGAAATGGAAAAAGTTAAATTTGTACCACTACGACCCAGAAGGGTTAAGGGTGCAGTACTTCATAAGGAAGTACTGCTACTAGGCCAACGGTTGTGCAAGGAGGTGTTTTGTTCGGAATCTCGCTCGACTGCCAGATTTTTACCAAATTAAGGCTACCCAATTGATGAGGCTGGATGGACCACTCAGGGAGAGCGTCAGATCCCACAGGGTTTACTCCCGCGTATAGAGTAACAGAAAATAATAACAAATACAATTTTCTTATTTTATAGTGTTAAGTTTATGTATATCGAAATAAATGGCTTTATAGTTTATCAAAACTCTTTAGCGAAGATATATAAATATCCATTATTGAATATCAGATGAATCATAAATAAATGGGTATGCTTTGATTATTAACCATATATTATAATACGAGGTAAATGGAAGAATATATTAAAGATAAAGTGCAACAATCTGGATTTAATTGAAGCTTAGTGAGTTCATGGAATACCTAAAAGGAACCCTGATAGCTATTGTGTGTAAGACTTCTTTCTAGGTTAAGTAAAGAATGATGTGGGCGCTGGGTTTTCAGCTCACATTTTCCATGTTTAGAATCCATGAATAGTCTCTATAGCTAATGCCGTTTTTCTTATATAAGCTTCTGCATATTTTTCTTGTGTTAACCAAATTTAAAGAAAGAAAACCCTCTAATTATCTATTTATATCTATCTTTAATGTCAAACCAATATCATGCTAAAGTAAAAATTAATATGAAATTCGAAAAGAAATACTATACCCTTTGTCATTTTTTACATTTCTTAATTCAATTGTTATGGTTAAAATAGTATATATTTAAATAAATAGCCTTAAAGAATATATTTGAATAAATTCTCTTCTTTCAATAACCAAAGTTCAAAGTTTACAATCTTGAAAACTTTTAACTAAACTAGTCAATGAATATTTCTAAAGATTTCAAAGA
>NW_027108392.1:110005-123083 GCF_000696795.3 Halyomorpha halys | reverse complement strand
AAATAATATTTATAATATACATTTTTAAAATGAAATCCTATTCACAATAAGAAAAAAGTAATAAAATGTAATATTAATAACCATATATACTCAATCCTAGGATAAAGGAGCATAATGGAGGGGATAAGCTGGTAGGAAAAGTGAAGCTAAAAAGGCAGACCTTATGGTGGACCAACTACGAGCCTATCAAAAGCAACTTTCTATTACAGTTAAAGATTACAATTGTAGACATTCCGATTAACCTTAACCTAAACTCCGAGGGGAAGGTCTTTGCTTTGCTTCACTTTTACTTTGAAGAAAGAAAGGCTATGTAACCTTCTCCCCTCCCACGGACTCCACCAGGTCGGATTATTTGACAGGTATATACCTTATAAATGTTGAAATTCACTCTGTAGATCCCCCTAAGAACTAAATTAAAGACCGGATTTACCCATTAATGACTGAATCATCAAATCACTGAGATACTGTTCAACAGGCTAGGTCATCTCAGACAGCAAGAAATCTTTCAAATATTTTTATAAGGGAATATAGTAATATGATTTACTTCACATTCATGTCAACTTACAAAATTCTGGAAAAAAAGGTTGTAAATAATTTATTAAAGTATGGCTAATATTGGTGGATAATATTCTAAAGAAATTAAAAATAAAGAATATTGAAATGCAAGTAGAATTATGGACAATTGGTTTAAACCATTATTCTTAAAAAAATGTGATTTAAAAAATTATTTATTTTTTGATGAACCGTTAATTGATGAAGGATTTTATGCTTTACAACATCAAGTTATAACGAATAGGAACGGAATACTTACCATGCACACGTAACAACTAATTTTTATATAACTCATACTCATATTTTTTAACTATTTAATATGATAATATGAAAGTTTATTTTATTTTGCAATGTATGTTTACTTGTTATTGTTAATTTAATACAATACTTATAGTTCAATTATTAGTTATATAACGTGATGCTATAAAAAATAAATATAAACTAAAAGAAAATAAGTTTAAAAAAAATTAGAAAAGGTTCCTTTCATGTTCCCTATTGCGCACATATTCATGATTTGAAGCCACCACGATTTATTTTTTTAAATCAGGTGTTATTTTTGTTATTAAAATTAATTTTCAATTATTACAAGTAATTACTATTGCGCCTAACCGTTTGTGAATATATCCACAACAGAAGTTGACAACCTCACAAAACTTATAGAATAAAAATTCCATTTTACTAAGTACTTGAATGTTCTTCTCAGTAGCTACATACTTGCGTAATAAGTTTTCCTATTATTGACTAAAGTTTACCACCATATTAACATTAAACTAACTCAAACCTTCGCAAGGTTAGCAATGATATATCCTATCCTAAATAAAAAATACAAATTAAAATCAGAAACAGCTATTCTTATTTTTAAAACGATTCTCAGGCTACTGCTGATGTACGGCTGTGAAGTCTGGAGAGCGGCATCCTTACGAAAAAGAAAAATTACAATCTTTTCAAAAGAAAGTCATAAGAATCGCAGTGGATGCTCCTTAGTTTGTAAGAACCAGCCAATTGCATCGGGAATTACAAATAGAGACAATAGAGGATTACATCAAAAACAGGTTCATCAAGTTGCACTCCAATTTACCTTTAGTTAAAGGAGCAGTGACCTACAACTTAGGAAACCCAACCGCAACCCGAAGACTAAAGATATAAATTCTATATTTATCAGTTCTGCTGTGTCATTCTAAAATTTTATTTTATCTTTTTTTTTTTTTTTTATCTCTTCATATTTTTCTTAAATTCACTTTCATTTTTCTTCTCATTAGAAGTCAATTATTTATTTTTTTAAATCCATAAATGGCATTGTTTTTGTTATTAACATTACTTTTATCTTTTATTAAGAATTATTATTTTAATCTATTTATTTTATCTTATTATCTTATTTTTTGTTTTATTAACATTGTGTATAGTTACGGGTGTCTTTTGTATGACTATACCTCTACCCCCCCATAATCGATTGTTTAAAAAAAAACAAAAAAAAAACGTACCTCATACATTAACGATGTAAGGCCCACCAGGCCGATCTGCTATAAATAAATAAAATACTTAAGTTTATATTATTTTTCTTTTTTAATTTTAAATTCCTTCTGATTTTTTTTTTCTATGATGAAAGACATATTAATATTTCGTGTACCTCTCCTTGAAGTTCCATTGAAATAAAATATTTAAAAATTAATATTCCTGTCAATTCTTGATAGGTTTTTAAATAAATATTATTTTCCCAGTGAATTTTCTTTTTAGACTTGGTATAGCATCTTAAGGACCGTACTCCATTACCCGAACCAGCTCGTTACCGCTTCCCCTCTCAAAGACCTATTCCAGAAAAAGCCAGGCTTACACAGGCTCTCAGCAAGAGCCAATCACTGCGTAGTTCTCTTCAAAACAGCTCTCCTCCCAGAAGGTCTTACAATTAATCAGTCTTTTGACTTCGACCGGTTCCTTCTTTGTCATTGTACTATGCATTCATCTCACCAACATGGATTGAATATAGAAGGGTATGATTTGCATTATGTGTCGTAGAAATGAGTTCTTCCTTAAGGGATATCATTTATTCACTGATGTTAAAAGTTTAGTGTTACCGAGTATTAGGAAAAGGGCTAAGAAAGAAAGATAAAAAGTTTAATTTCTCGTTCGTTGCGAAATTAAATTAAAAAATAATCGAGAGTTTTTAGATATTTTTATTTCTTCTTATTTTAATTCCTATAAAATTTGTATTGCTACATTGCTTCTTCTTGAAGTATAAGCGTATAAATTCTATCTTGAAAGAAGCAAATATCGGTTTTAATTATTATTATCTTCCTTAGTTGAAATTTTCGATGATGTGACTAAATAACTTAGAACTATAAATTAGAAATACTTTGCTCCAGTAAAGCTGATCTCAACAGTGGTATTAAGTGTAACTAAATCATATTTATCTTATGTTAATCAATTTTGTATGTTATTTATTCAACGACCGATAGATATAGTCATCTGGTCTGACCATATTGAACGTAATTTTCTGAATAAATAAATGACAGTGATAAATAAATAGGTTTGCGGAATCGAAATTCGATGTTGACCAAGGAATTTACCAAATTAATTTCGAGAAATACACAAACAAATGAGAATTTCTTTTTAATTTACTGCATTACTTTTTTCCTATTTCTTTTGCTCTTATATAAAATGCCTCTGCAACCATAATCTGCTCCGCCAGCAACTAAACCGAGGTCTAAGGACAACTTTTTCAACTTTTAAATTATATGAAAACTATATACAAAGGAGATAATACTTGGTAGAGTGATCAATTTTGACTACTAACTATATAAAATTTTCATTAAAGTGATAGAAAATCGGTGTGAAGTAACTGACTTTTTTCTCCTCTTGAACTCCTGAAAATACCACAAATACGTAACCAAATTACTTTGGTTGAACTTGAAATTACTCAACATCATTAGAAATGACAGATTTTACGAAGATAAACAGATTCACTGCTTAGACACTTACTATACTATACACACTTACTCTTAATAGATTCTTTATTAAGTATCCCAATGTTTAGCATATCCTTTAATTCCAAATAACTTCAAATCAATTAAAAAATGTATATTCCTGATTCGGATTTATCTTGGTTTATATTCATCTTAAATAAAGAAAAGATACCGTCGAGGCATTTTAATGTAGAAATTTTATTACCAATGGATAGTTACTCTACATGGCTATATCATACGATTATGATCTTACAAGCAATTTATTAGATATATTTTTAAGTAAATAAAGATGTAAATGTTAATAAATAAATACAGAAAATGTTCAATAAAAATTTATATTTTTAAGTATCATTTTATATTATTATTTCAAAAGAAAATTTATTTTATGTATAAAAAAAGAAATATAGTATAATTTCTTTCTCATAGAATCTTTACACGGATATACTTTTTTTCTAATCTTGGTCCTGTGTTGTTTTCTTCGATTATGAAAACTATTAATTCCTAGATATTTAAAATTAATTTTAGAGAGTGGTGAAAATTTTTCCTTCCTTCAGTAAGTAGGTAATTATTAAGTAAATTATAGCACTATTTTTTTTAATCGGCATATTCCATATTTTTATCATAAGATTACTAATGATGTTGCATTGGTGGACTCAAGGTTAGTTTTGAGGAGGTGGACCAAGAAAGTAACTGAAGAAGTCACTATGATATTTGCTCCCATGTCAGTGAGTGTTGCAGTACTATAAGTAAATACATATATATATTTTTTGAGTTTTAAAAATTTAATTTCTGAAACTATACTAGTTAGCGCAATATTTGGTCATGACCGTGATTATACATTGATTACAATATTTCAAGTAAATTTACGAAATTCGGTCATTAGGAATTGTTCAATGAAGCATACAGTTGAAACCATGAGTGTTGTAGATGAAGGTGCTAAGTTAAATTTTAGGAAAAATAGATATTTTTGCTTAGAATAGTATTTTGAATAGGCCATTTTACATAGAACCTTGTTTAATATTTCCAAACACGTGATTTTGATAGTTTTTCTAAATTTTTTAGTATGAAATAAGAAGAAATAAAAATTAAATTGTTCTCAGAGTTATCAGTTTGTGACATCACACTTTTCTGCACTCATATCTTCAATTATTCTTACAGAAATATCCTTTGGACAGCAGTTTGCCGTGACACGAAAGGAACAACATAAGAACCGGTAAATACTCAGTTAGTATTATTTTCAAAATAAATAACTGTTGTTATGATCCATTATGTTGAACATTCGCATAGTTCCCTGAAACCTCGTGTTTCTATTATACTCAGTAAATTAGTGCCCGATCAATAACTTAGAGGTTACGCCTTACAATTTCAATTCCTCGACCGGTAGCAGTAACCGGTGACAGTTGGACAAGGAACACTATTATTCTGCCCTCCTGTTCACAATAGCCTCTGCCGTATTGTGTTTCATCCACAATGAGACGTCGTCATTAGTTCGTCACAGCTCTTTTATTTTCAACCTAACACATTTATCTACCCTGAACCAAAAATACCTAAGCAAAATAAAAAAAAAAAAAAGTGTGATTGTTGTAGTCGATTTTTTTCATTACTTCTGTAATTTGAATTTTCGTATTAAATCCAATGCGCTAAAAGCCCTCCTTAACTTATGCAGCAGATTCGGAAGCCACACATTGAAACACAAGCATTGATGTTTCAGTCTTTTTTTTTGTTTAGAGTTTTATCCGGTTTAATTGTGTTTTATCTTTTTTTTTTTAATATACATGTTTTTTAAAAATTTATTTATTAAGTTTTTTACATATATATATTTTTTTTTTTTTTTACATATAAGTTTTATAAACTACTTTATAGTAAGTTAAATTTCCTTTATTTTGAGTGTTGGCAGATATATGTGCGTCTTAGAATCTTCAGATATATTTTTTCAAAAATCAAATATTTTATACGAACAATTAGAAATTAACATTTTGTGAGTTTATTTTGTCTAATATCATATTTTTTTAAAAACTACTACTCCTACAAAGATAAACATAATTGAATATTTTGTAGCGAATTTAACTAGCTTTAATTTGAGCGCTGGCAGACATCAGTTCGTCCAATGGTTTCTGAAATAAAGTTTTTCATAAATCAAATTTATTGTCCGAACAACTATAAACCAATTTATTTTAGCAAATATTATGAAAACTACTATTCCTACGAATGTAATGGTCATAAACTACTTTATAGTATATTAATCGAGCTTTATTTTGATTGCTAATAGACAACTGTACTTCACATAGTTCCTGAGATATAGATATCTCAAAATAAATTAACTAACCACTAATCTTTCAGTACATTTTTAAGAAATGTTGCGTTTTAAAAAGCTATATCTCGAGAACTATTAGACTTAAATAGATCTATTAGGGCTGACTAATAATTGATTACTTGTTTTCTTGCCCGGCTCTAGTAGGGAAGGTAAGTGGGAGTGGAATAAAGAGAATGAATAATGAACATTAATGTAACTTTGTACTAGAAGAAGAAGGAGAAAAAAATATCTATATATAAAATAAATAAAATAGTTTAAAAAATAGTAATATTTGAGATATATTGTATCTAGTTTGTAGTTGATTATTGTTTGATAATAGAAAAAGTAGAAAAAAAAATGTTTTTTGTATCTTTGTTAATATAGGTCAGTGTTTATATATCCAGTCATGGATTGATAACTATACTGTGTACTGTAGCGACTCGATTGATTTTAGCTCTCTCTCCAGTTCTATTAAAAATGGTTTTTAAATATTGAATTAAATTATTAGAGGTTAGTATTTTTATTAAAATCATAATAACTAGTTTAAACAGTTATTGAAAATTAAGTTGAAAATAAGTTTATTTTCGTTCTATATAAAAGAGATATTTCATTCAAATTAATAAAAGGGTTTATTAATAGATATCACATTAAGGATTCATTATAAGTTCAATGTTTTAATTAATTTTTTCATTTGTTTAATACATTTTTAATATATTGTTATATTTTGTCCTATTTTATCAGGTAAATAAAATATCATTGTAATTTCTATGCTCCATATTAATTATGAGAGATGTTTTATAAATAATTTTACCTTCTTAAGCAAAATTTGTTAAATAATTAATTATATAAGTCTGTCACCTTTCAGAGACCAGTACATCCCAGACGAGTAGTTTTCCACCCTTATTCAGGTAACGGTACTCTTTTGGTACTAGTAAGAAAATGAAGGAACGCTTTTGATAGAATTAGGTAAATGACAAAACTCTTACAATATCAATTGATGTAAATAGACTGTCAAATTCTGTTTTTGCAACAGTTAAGAAAGGCAATGATACCTATATAAAACCTGTGGAAAATCAAAGAAAATCCGAGATGGTTAGATTCAAAACTGTGTTGAAACCCTTCTAAATTGGGATTTATGAATATATATATTTGTAATACATATAATTTATTAAAAACATTACCTAAATATTTTTTTAGTAGAAAAGATCCTGTTCTCTAAAGGCACTTGAGCTAATTACTCTGCTTATACAGATAGTGTTTATATAAAAGTCAGATCGATCATAGGAAACTTCAAACTCCAGACATTGATGAACTTGGAGGTGAGTGGGAGGGAGTTGCAGACAACAAACTGGAAGAAATAAAGCCTCAGGTTTATTAGGAAAGTTTCGGAGCCGATTGGGGCCAACAAAATGAAACTCGATTTTAAATCGGTCACATGAGCCTGTTCAATAGAACAGGTAACAACCAATGAGTTGTCTTTAGCACTTACCTAAATTGAGCCTGAATAATTTTGATGTAATATGACTGATGTAAGAAGTTTTGATATGAATGGATGAGAAACTTTATATGAATAAGAAATTGTTTATTATTATTTTTTGTTTTGCTTAAATTTTCCCTTAATGACTTAAATAGTTCCAGATTGGCAATGCCAAAATTCATTTTTCAGGGTTATCGCGTGACAAATATTGACTTTGGTTGGAATCGAACCCACAATCTTATGAACTAATCGCTCTAGACGTAATTGAGTTATTAGTCATTACCCTACGTGTTATTGAAGCATTAATTCTCCATAATTAGAATAAAGACCAAACCCCATTAGAAAATCTACTTTAAAAAGGTTTAGGGGTTTACTCAGTTTTTGATTATCTTCAATCAATAATTTATTTTTATTATAGCTAGAACAAGAGTAAACGTTTTGCTTATAAATTTTTCCATTAAGTTTCTATCATATAAGTTATGGATCGACACCGTAATATAGATTATAGAAGGATATTTCTTGGGCTCAGCGACTGTGAAATGAGGATTTCTAATTTTATTTAATTTGGGTTGGGATAAAACTACAGGAATGTTGATTCTGACTTCATCACATTCCTGTTTAGAAGTACATCAGAGTTGAAACATTTTACTTAAATATTATTCATTTCTTTATTAATCTCATGCATGCAATAGAATTGTTTTTATTTATTGTTCCTTACATAATCTTACAATATTCTGTCAATATTAAGTTTTACTGTTTTTTATAGACAATGATTTGTCGAAACACTTATGAGTTATCAGGTTCCATTTGAAACCCGAAATACGTTTTTAAGTGTGATAAAGGTTTAAGTGAAAGTTCAACTGGGTCGTTATTTTAGTTAAAAAGCAAAACCCACTTTTTTTAAAGTTAATTTTAACTATTTTTCACTATAATTAGAGAACCAAGCCTGACAGTTTAATATTTATAGTTGGACCGAATCTGGCATGGAATAGTTAGAGACCGCCAGGCAAATGAGGAAAGTTGAGAGGGGATGGTAAGGATGGACTTTGCTTGAAGGTGGCTGTGGTCAGTTACCAAACGTCACATGTCAAAAGTTTTAACGGGAAGAGAATGCCTGGAATTTATACCAGGTTCTAAAGCCACTAGACTTTGACCCATACACATATTCACTCTTTTAGGGAAAATACCGCATTTTTTTTTATACTATTGTAGTTACATTGTATTTTTATGTATAAATGTTTTGTATATTTCTTTTATGTAGTAATGTAATGAAAATATATACGCTATAACATATAAATAAACTTTCATTATTGATTTTAACACAGTTAACTTTAACGCTATGTAATATGATTCATTTAACGAATATGGATTTATACTGAGAACCAGTTAGAAAAATTATTTATTCATTTACAACAAGCCGAAATCAGTGATATTTTCCATCTTAAATTTAATATATCGTGGAAAAAATGTTAGATGAAAGTGAGAAAAAAGTATAAAGACGTATCTTATCTTATGCAGATTAAATAATATTTCGAATTTTTACACGACGGTCAATTGTTTAAAAAATTACTTGTTGTATTAGTCAACAAGACACAATATAAAAGTATATTGGAAGCCATTATACGGAGTCTAAGAAAAAAAAGGAAATATTGGAAAAAAAATTGCAGTTATTGTTGAATTCTGAGGATTATCGTGTGGTAAACTGGACTTTGGTGCTAAATCCAAAAAATCTAGTGGGGTCATCATCATGCGGCATCACACAAATCTTCTCTTACTAATCTAATCACGTCTCCAAGTTTTCTGTAGATCAGCATAAAAAAAATGTGAAAAATTGATACTATAAACTGGCACCTCTGGTCTGTTGATTTTTGTTGTGGAATTTAGGGAAGGTTTTATAAAGACAGACAAAATCTGTATGTTTTCGTTAATAGACTGTACTCAGACAACAGGCATATATCTTTGTTCCCAGCAGTGTTATAGTGTCGTTATCTGTGTTTAGTGTTTTATTTGCAAACCAATTAATAAAACCTATTTATTTATTATTTTTAAAACCTAGTTATTTGGACCAAGGAGACCTCATAACGTGGATTTCAGTAGAAAACTCGAAATCGAAATTTTATACTTAATCTTTCTATATATTTTACACAGTGGTAAGTGAAAATACAATTAACAAGTCGTCCTGATAGTCTCTGAGAAAGCCGTATAAAGATCGTCTCATACTTGCTCAGTATATATTAACCGTAGATCGGTGAAGTCAAATTAACTTCATAATTTAAATTAAAATATTAGAACAGGATATTTAACGTCCCAACCTCAAAGCTATGCTTTGGCCAAAATATTTCCTTAACTCTCCTAAAACATATCCTTAAAAAAATCGTTGAAAGTAAACTCATCCTTAAAATTTCTGTAAGGTTAATTAAATTAGGTATTCAAAAATTTCCAAGGGATTGGTTTATGAACACAAATAAGCAGATCAACCTTTGATGAAACGGTTTGTTATGAAAGGTTGAAGGGATTAAGAATGATGTCTATAACACAATAACATAAATAAAATGAGTTAAAAAATCGTGAGATCTAAACATTATACTTACCCAAAATCTGTCAAAATCTTATGCTAGTATAATAGACAGATTTTATCAAAACTCACTGAAGCTCTACGGTCGAAATTTTAATTGGGAGTAACTAGTTGTTTTTCATGACAAATACATTTTTGAATACATACCTATTTACTATTCATGTTTTGTCATTTTACCATCAAGAGTATCTCAATAAGTCCAAAAACAAATAACTATGGAAAATATTGATTTTCCATATGCTATTTAGGAAATATAATTTTAAACAAATGATTTTCCATAATATACACATTGTTAATAAAGAGATTATTTTCATTGGAGAACTTAGGTTTTTTCTCTGAACCTTTGAAAACCTTACTCATATATATTCTGATTATAATGTCATATAGTCATTATATCAATATATATTGATCTATTAACAATTATTAATATTGTAAAAATCTCTGCTATATGTCTTGTCATACCAGTGCTGGGTATGATACCTGTCAACAAAGGACACTTAGTGTTTTTAATTTAATGTTATAGGTTCCATACCTGCGCCTAACTAAAACCTGATCTACACAAGAGTTAATGGAAGTAGACAAATAGGCCTCGCATAAAGTTTTCATTTTTATTCAACTACTTTTGAGTTGAGTAAAAACTCACTTGGGCCTCTGGGCAGCACCTGGACCTCAAACGGATTCCCAAACGAAGCTTATCATTATTCATTAGTGCTGTAGTCGCACTAATAACTAATTCATGACCCTGCCCCCGGAGCAGCTCGTATTGAAAATTGAATAAGGCAATAAATAATCATTACCATTCATAACTTAATAAATTCGGAAATATTTCGATTGTGTTAATCGATTAGAATGAATATTCATGAAGCGGTCTAGGCTTTGCGGGACAATAGCCGAGGGAATCTGCTCCTCTAACAAAGTGCCCACGGACATTTCCTTATTAAGGGGGCCCTGGGTGAAATAATGATGACTTTCAGTGTTCCCTCGGTTTTTGATTTCATAGATCTAATGAGATGTATAAAAATTACTACTAAGTATCGTTACACATTCATATGAATTCTGATCAAAGGTAATCGATTAAATTATAAAACGTCACAACGTGAAAAAACTAAAAATAATAAAAAAACAAAATAATTTAATTAAAGAAAAAACACGACTATAACAATAACCCTATCTTATACTCCTTTTCATTGTAAAAGATAGGATATTCTTGCATATCTCCTTTAAAATATTAGTAGATTTAATGATGTCTATAGGAACTAGTGAAACTTGGTTTAGTAGTAGGTTTTTATGTTATTTTTTTTATATATATACTTATTTTACATGTTATTTATATTTTTTTTTGTTTATTTTTTCACTCATATTTACATAATTTTTAACCCTACATATTTTACTTTTTTTGTATTTGAAAATAAGTAGTTGTTAACTATTTTTTGTTCGTTTTTAAGCGTCCATCTCCTTCATGTTTTTAAAAATAATAATAGTTCTTTTTAGCTAAAACTTTTGTTATCAGTTATATTTAAACAGTATTTCTGATTCTATCTTATCTGTAAACGTAAAAAAAAAATCTACTGTTATTACCTCACTATTAAAACTATTAAAAACACCATCTAAAATTTTACATTTTTTTTTGTTTTGTTTTTTTACATGTAAAAATAAAAGATTATAATTTATTTCGATTGAAAATAGAATAATAGAGTTTAAGCATTTCTATGGTGACTTGCCGCATTTTAGCCTATGGAATGACGAATTGTGAAGACTTCTCAGAGCAAACATGTTCAGGTTTTAATGGAATTTAATATAGAACTGTGGGACTTGCGGTTGCTATATTTAGCAGGGAGATAGAAACTAGCGTAAGCCGCTTAAGGGATATTGAAAATAGAAATGGTCTTATATAAAAAATTTTCAGGGAGTTTTTATGTAAACTTTCAATTTCCATCGTAATATACAATAAGAGCTTAATGTGTACAATACATTTTTTTTTATTCATCCCTCTTCCTGGATTTTAATACAGTTATTCCATTCATTAAAAAATTGTATATTTTGGTACTTAAATCTTTATCAATACTTGTTGTAGTTAATAGTGAAATTAATCAAGTGGTAAGCTAAAAATTAAAATGACTATGGTTTTACACTCGTTTTCCTTTTAGCTTTGGTGTAAAAAGTTTAAGGAATCGTGTAAATCACAAAAGTCCATGCTCCTGTTTACGATGTGTAATTAGGAAGACAGCTGAAGATGAGTAAAATTGTCGCATTTGTTTTTCTTTTATAATATTTCTTAGTTCTAAACGCAAAAAAAAAAGATTCACGATATACTAGTGAAGAAGTGCAAATAAAAAATTGTAATACATTTTTCTTTTTAGTCTACATCTAATGTTTCGGGAAACCGTTCGAAACACGGAAATCCATTTACCCATTAAGATTTCGTGAATTACTACAAAAAAAAAGTATCTAGTGTATAATGAACATATATCACAGTTGAAAAAAGTAAGTCTGTTTCTCACTGCTTTGTGTACATTTTACTGCTTAGTGTTTGAGCAAAAGAGTTAGGTTTGTGCTTCTGTTGGTGGGTTGGAACGACTGACAGCTCCGAATTACAGTGGCAGACTATTGCGGCTCACCTCAGGAAATTATACTGGCTACAAATCCTACCCGGTTGGCTCTACAAATGCTTTCGAGCTACTGCTGAGCAAGCATCGCTTCCAACTCTACTGAATTCAGTGGGGTGGAGAACAGAATTCAATAGGAACGTTTCCAAATACTCCGCATTGATAATACCAGGAAAATCATTCAGAATCTACAATATTTATCTCAGTATAAATGTATATTTATTAAAGATTAAAAAAGATTATTATAATTAAAAAAGATTAAGAAAAGTAAATCCACACACTGAGATAAACTATTGCCAATGACAAATATATCATACTAGTTGGCTCATGTGAATAATTCGCTTGATTAGTCAATCAATGAATATAAATCAAATATAATATCACTATATAATATATTACCTAAATATAATGAGGATATAAAATAATTAAATGGAAGTATTAATCAAACCTATTTGCTACACAGGTACTCGGCCTTATATAAACTATATAAGAAGCTAATAATGATATTTTAATGGTCTTGAAATTCAGTCAATAATACATTAACAACAATTTTTTTACTAAATAATTCAACACACTATCCAAATTTTAGTCTCAAAACATTTATTTCATTTACAC
>NW_027108392.1:102448-104315 GCF_000696795.3 Halyomorpha halys | reverse complement strand
GATTGTAGGATCATACAAATAATAGAAACTTTTGTAATAGATGTCCCTGAAGATGGCCGAATTGGCCGAAACGTTGGACGTGTAAATGAAATAAATGTTTTGAGACTAAAATTTGGATAGTGTGTTGAATTATTTAGTAAAAAAATTGCCAGTCTCAAGAAAGAAATTTAAAGATTATAAATAATTAACAACAATGTTTTGAGATTTTATTGTTCTTATATACATGAACTACAGTAAAAACAACAGTTTTTTTAAACAGTTAATAATAGGTAAAACCTAAAGGTAAATGCTAGTTCAAAAAAATAACTTATGCGTGTTAGTTAACGTGGACAGTTGAAATTTATTTAATGCCGAATGCATCAAGTTACCAAAAAATTGTAATGCTTCTATTTAATTTAATTTAGTTATCTGATTATTCTCAATTTTTATTCTATATATTTTAGTGTGTAATAAGCTATTCAGAAAATCTCGAAAAATCATTAAAATTCAGTTTATTTTAAACATATTTTTTTATTATAAAATACCATAATACATCAACACTTCTTTATTAGATTATATTATGTGTCCAATGTTTCGACCGATCTGACTATCATCAAGGGCAATCTATTAAATTTATAGTTTTAATAATTATTAATTAATTATTAACGTATTATTATCGTATCAAAACATTAATAATTATAATTTGCATACCTTAATTTTAGTTTCACAGTCTCACATTTATTTATAAACATTTGTAGGCTATTATGACCAAGTAAATTTACCTAAGTCCTAATAAACCTATTTACACAAAACCAATAAGGAAAAACATATTTCTTTGCTGATAAATTTACACCATTATATGTTTTAATTTACCTGCGTTTAACTCTATAATATTTAATAATAAATTATATTCATTGGAATTTCAGTATTTTTTACTAACATTAACTGATCGCTACAATATTGTTTACCCTACCTTAACAACGAGGTTAGGTATATTATCATTTTATCTCAAACGACTTTTTTATCTATTTCGTTAATTAAAATCCTATAAAATTTAGTTATCAATAATTATCTAAAATTCAACTATATTCATCATAAATTTACTTCACAAATAATATCTACATAATGTTAGTTTGATCAATAATAGCACAAAAAACAAAAAAAAAGGACCAAAATAAAACCGCATTGGTTGAAGTATGCATAAAAAAAAATAAACATAGTTTTGATTTCAACAAAATTATTTTACGCAGAGAAGATAATATTTTTAAAAGAATTTTAACAGTTAATTTTAAGTAAGAAATTTATAACCATCATCATGTATAAATATTATGTAAAATTAATTTTTAATAACAAAACAGACCAAAATGCAGAGTGAAATAAAATGATAATATACCTAACCTGGTGTTCGAGGTAGGTTAAATAATATTATTGTGAGAAGTTAATTGTAGTAAAATATATAGTCTGAAACGTTGTCCAAAATATATATATAAATGATATAAATCGTAAGCATGCTGACTAATACATTTTGATATATCTTGATTAATATAATCTTGATGTGTTTACCATAAATATAACTATGATTAGTGTTTTGGATAGGAAAGCTAAATGTGTATTGTTTGAAATCGAATTTGTAAATGAGATTGATACTAGCTCATATCGTTTTTGAGATACATCCTTCAGATAAAACGCATAATAAAATTTATTATTAAACGGACCCAACAATTTTATCCGTTCGCGGGATAACATAGCTGTTATCGGCAAGTCATTTTGGACAGCTTAGCTGTCATATTCAGGACTGGGCCTGTGATACCCGAAACAGCTCTACAGCTTCCAGCCAATTACAATAAAAAGCCGAACAACGATTCGGGAACTTTAAAAAAAAAAAATA
>NW_027108392.1:90274-101748 GCF_000696795.3 Halyomorpha halys | reverse complement strand
ATCCTTACAATCCAAAATCCTTCGTAAAATCCTCAATGCTCCTTACTTTGTCACAAATAAAATCATACATAAAGACCTTAATGTTCCCTATGTAAAAAACCAAAAACCCGAACCAGATATCACTCCTTCCATCATAAACTCTCTAACCACTCAAACCACCTAGTTTCTAATCTTGCATCCTCTTCCATTCCTGACAATCCTCCAAGGTGCCCGAAAAGAAGATGGCCACGAGACCAGCTAATGTAAAATGTCATTAGAGTGCTACTAATGGGTAGTTTCTCTACACGCCTGTAACACTCCAATTTAACTTAGATTAGATTCACTAAATGTATTATAATGTACAGTTATAAATAACAATAAATAAATATTAAAAAAAAAAAGAAAAAATTATTGGGGACCGTTGTGTAGAGAAATTCAATATCGTTACAATTATTACATAATAAAACAACTAAAGATAAAAGAACAATAATGAGGAACTGAAAGAAGGAACTCATTAGCCAGTATTAAAAATAAAAGTAGTCATAATAAAACTCATAAGCAATCAAAAATAAAAAAATCATTTTATTTTTTTCATTAGCGCAGCACGTTACTGTTTCATTAATGTTTTGAAAATTATGATTAACACGCCATGGATTTTCTGACTTCGAAAAATAAGTGAAGAAGGAGCAGGAAATCCTCCCATTAAATTAAGTATTGATCCTAAGGCTTATTTATCAAGTACATTTTGGTAAAATCTAGGTTTGTTTTCTTGTGATTATCGGAAAATGTTACTTCTCATCTGTCTCAACAAGTAAAAGTATAACTAATTTTAATATTATTATTTTTTCGGAAAATTACGGAAAGTTTTATTTATTTATTTTTTTTTTTTGCAAAAATTGCCAAGGTTTATTGACAAAGAGTGATTCCAATAAATAAATATATAATAATTAATTTTAATTGATTATTTTTGTATTATGACAAAATGGAATGATCACGAATTAAAAATATTTATTAAAAAAAAAACCTTCAGGAATTTTTTGATGCACATAAAACTGATTGTATGAATATAAACAACTGATTAAAAAATATGCTTATATGTTTTGATGTGGATAGTATTATTATAGCAATGATTTGATTATTAATGAAAAAAAAATATCAGTTCCAACCGAATAGTTTACATTTTTTCAGATAAAAAAAATATATATAAAATTTTGCAATATTTACAAAAGATGAAACTACCTCAGTATATTATACTAGTAAACTATCATGGCTGAGCCAGGGCATTGCATGTATTTACGAAAAATTTACTGATCTGAAAGAGTGGAAACCAAAATTCCATTATTACAATTATATTAAAATTCAAATTGATAAAATAATTTGAAAAAAAAAATTCCAGCGCTTATGGATTTATCTATAAAATTCTAATATTACGTAGAAATTTTGAGAAGTTCCGTCATATGAATATTAATTTATTATATTTAAATTTGTTGAAAAAAAAAATCTTCTGATTTTGTTACTTGCGCTGAAAATTTGTGAGCGAAATGTCAAAATAATAATTTTAACTCTAGTGAATTATTTTAATGAAAACGAAACATTATTTTTAGTCCAATCGCTGTATTACACTGCTTAAACTTCAAAAATAGGTCACTAGAGTAACAATTGGCCAGACAACAATAGAGAAATAACAATTCAGCAGAAAAATTCCCAGAAATAGTATTCTATTACTTAAGTAGATATTTTTTTTTCAAAACTTGAAATCCAAATTTATTTAAATGATTTTAAGAGCTCTACTTCATTATTAACTGCAGTTTCTAACACTCACCCTTCCTTAAGATAGGATTGGACAAAATTATCCACAACTCTGCATAATTATGAATAATATAGAAATAAGAAAGAGTCCCTTATATAACCCTGTTAGACTTGGTACAATGTTTATATATCATTAACAACATGTGTTAATGAATGATAGGACGTTGATGAGTGTAGAAATCGGAACACAGTCGACCAATACGGATGATGGAGCATTTTTGTATAGTACAAAAAAAAAATCCAAAGTCCCTAAATTTATACTAAACCATATATATTAATTTTACTGTTCATTCTTGTTGAATTTTTTATTATGATTTTGTATTGCTTTATGATAAGAAATATCTTTAAAATTATGATGTATCTACTTATTACAACAACTAGGAACTTACCTGTACTTCTAGCTCGAACCCTGGGAGGAAGCTGAGTGGTACAGGATGGAAGGGGTTGTCATAAGGCGAGGTGTGGAACTCGAGGAGCATATTGTTCCCAGAGGATATGATATCTGGCACCGCGTCACCACCACACAGCCGTACGAGAACCGGGTCTGTCGTTGAGCCTCCGTCGTAAACAGTGAGGTAGTCCTGCACCACGTTACACTGGTCCCACACTCTGTACAAGGAAAGTCAATGGTATTTTAAATAATATGACTGTAATAATTAAATTATGTGAAATGAAATAAATAGTTTATAACTATTTTAATGTCCGACGTTTCGCCCCACTTTGCATGGCTTCATCAGGGCTAAAAGGATACAAAAAAAACTGAGAATATTACAACAATAAGGTAATTTAACCTAGGATAAATATTATACAAAAATTAAGTGATAAGAAATTACATATAAATAAAAGGAAGAAAGACATAAAATAGTATCAATATAAAATAAACTTGAATAAACAATGATAAGAATAAAAAATAAGTAACAATGGCAAGAGTAAAAATTTTTAAAAAATACGTAAAATATAAAGTTAAAAAAGTATTGGAGGCGTACATAAAACAAAATCAATACGGAAAAAAAAGAAGAAAGTAGAGATTAAATAAACGTCTTAATAAACTTATTTCACTTATCATTATCATCACCTATATTGTTAACATCTATCACAATTTTTCATTTATTTCTATACTTTATTACTTATTTTTAATCCTTTTATGTTCATTTTTTTACATCTCACCTTGTACTTATTTTGTAAACTTTCTCTTCCGATTTTTAAATTACCTTATTTCACTTTATAATATTCATGTTACTCCTGTTATCTTTACTATTACTATTATCAGTGTAGATAAATAATTATTTTCACGATATATAAAAACTACAGTTGTTATAATTGTCAAATTATTTTTATTATTTATTTCTTTGTAAATTTTTATTTATTTATTTTTTAATACCCTTCATTTACTTTTACTTATTATTAGTTATTTCTTTTACAATCATTGTCATTATATCCTATATTGTATTAACTACCCTAACTAAATTTTCTTCAGTATATACTCGCATTATTAGTAACGATATGTATCATTCTAATTTTTCTTAGTTATTCCTAAATTACAAAATTATTATAATTATTATTATTATCATCATATTGCTGTATCTTTCTCTTACTATTTTCCATTTTTCATCATATCTTTATGACTACTTCCAGTATACGCGACGTATTTGAAATAGAAATATAGTCGTTAAACGGCTGGCCACCGCCTCCCCACTCCTCCCCACGCTTCCGCTTTACTTTTACCTTCTGTTCAACCTTTCGCTTTGAACAGGTAGGTGGTTCTGATTTGTTCTTTGCTCATTTATTATCATTCGATATCATTATTATTATTTTTATTTATATTTATTCTTTCAAGACGTTTATTTAATCTCTACTTTCTTCTACGGTTTCCAGGATAAAGTTTGTTCAAAAGTTACCCCAATATTTTTGACTTACGTATGGAAGATAGGAGTATTGTTTAGGAAAATGTTAGGGGGTCCAGGGATATATTTAAAGAGAGAGAGGAAGTTCCAATTACGATAGCTTTAGTCTGTCCGGTATTAATTATAAGAAAAAAAAACAAAGAATGAGAAATTATTTTAGAAATAAGTTATTGATGAATAAATTTACAATTCCATATTCAAACATATCAAACCTGCCAATTCATTATTAAAAAAAGAAAATAATATGCATAAGTATAATATGTCAAAACATTTAAATTGTGATGATGATTAAGGATTTTAAAAAAACATGGCCATAAATTTCTCATATCAGATAATGAAAAGTTAATTTTGTTTGAAGATGACTCAATTAGAATAAATTTTATAGTAGATTGTATGGAAAATTAATCAGAGAAAAATTTGCGGATATACAGTGTACCTCTTGTACATTTTTTCAGGTTTTTACTTTTTTTTTTTGCCACATGAATCATAACCGTGAATCAAATGCTAAATAGTTATATTTTATTGTTAATTATAATTTATGATTTATAACTATGGTTGTACTTACATTTCAAACTATTTTATTTAAATAATATTATAACAATACTATACATTGTCTTCAACGCTATCTAATGCCTTTTTTCACTATTAATAATATAAATGTTGTCACTTTTACTGAATTGATGTCATCACTCTCTATTCTTTCATTTATCATTATAGAGACAAGGTTTCTTTAACGAAGTTAAGTTAAAACCGAAATATCCAATAAGAAATTTAGTATCCACTTGATCTGTTTATACCAAAAGAATTATTTCTATTAGGCTACTTCGAGTTGTTGAGGTGAGAAGTGCTGATCTTCTTTCAGGTGATTTATTGGTTTTCAGTCCTATCAATGCCTGAATTGGCGTTTGTCATAATCTGCTGTTTGTGTGACTTGAAACTTTTTAATATCAGTAATGTAACTGTAGATAATCTTATTTTAATGCCTATTTCCTAAACAAAAGGCCTATTCCTTGAGTTCCATCAAGAATTCTTTCATTTCTTTGTTCCAGGTTTCTCTTGGTTTATCTCGTCCACTTCTATCACCTATTTTCCACAAGCATATTCTTCCATTAGATAATCTTTTTAAATATCCACACCACTTAAGATGGTTTTGATCCATCTCTTTCAAAATGTTTTTTTAAACTTCAACCTTTTCTCTGACAGTTTAACTTATTACTTTATCCTATTTGCTATTTGCTTGTAGTCCATATTTATGTTCCAAGTTTCTGTTCCGTACGTCATAGTTTTGAGTATAATACTATAGTTCTTTTGTTTTTAAACATGATTTTATTGTTTTACTATTTTCTATGTTCAGTATATATTTTACTAAATAATAAGCTAAAATGTTAATTTAATTTAAAATAATCTTTTTGTCTAGTGAGATGATAAATTAATTATATCCGATTTGAAACTGCAATAGAAATTCTATTATTTTTCTTCAGAAGAGGACCCTTCTATAATCGGCTTAGGCAGAGACAGGTGTTAGGAATTATTTAATTATACAGGTTGGGATCTCCGGAATTAGGGCAGGCCCAGTGGCTTGGGCTCGCCCTTCTTGGCTCTCGAAATATTTTAGGATATATCAAAAATTACTCGAGGTATTATTTATAGAAATAAATATTTTCAGGTTTTGAAGTAAAAAGAAAAAAAAATTAAAAAGATCCGAAACTGATCTTTCTGAACGCTTGAACGGATTTAATAATAATGGAAAAAACACGACGATAAAATTCAGGGATACTATTTTAAATATGTAAAATTAGTACATATATTTCTAATTTAAATCTACATCAATTTTTTGAGTCATGTTGAAAAGCGATTTACAAAAACTAAACAGAATTAATAAATTTAAATTAATTTTGAATCGAAAATATAAAATTCACGATTACTGAATGATGCACATTGCATATGTAATTGAAGTTTTAATCTGGAAACTGAAATTAAATTCTATTTTATTTTAATTTGAATGCATTAGTTCTCAATTTCATTATAAACGTTTTCTAACGATTGAAGTGTTATTTCTCTTTGTTCAATATAAAATATCCTTTTTCTCATTCTCGGAAAATAAAGGAAATCAGCGCCAGGAATGAAGTTATTAAGCCTCTTCGCAAAGAAGGTATTTTATCTTTTATCTAAGGAGTCCCGGGGACATGGGAGTAGCTGTGTAAGCAAGAGGACGGGCCGGATAAACAGAAGCCCTCGGTAGAATAAGCTATAATATGAGAGAATCGGGCCTACTATTTACACAAATATTTGTCTTGGATTTGTTGTAACTTCCTTCTTCTTCGACACCCCGAGGGCCGTCTGCGAGATCGATTCTGACAGATCCCCTCAGGTAATGTTTTTATCTTATCTTAAGAGTCGTAAAACAATTACACTGTAAAATTTCATAACACATACTCAATTAACAAAAAATGTTTACCAATTGCATAGGTCTGTTTAACTTCTTTACTGTTTCTATAATTTCATGTTTATTTTTAAATGCCTATTTACATTCCCTTGTGAAAATTTTATTTTCTGAAAATTATCATTTATTTTTTAATGATGTTTCGAGGGCAGGTAATTGGATCTTTCTCCCTTCTATTAACTTTATTATCTCAAACAAAAACCAATACATAATACAAAAATAGGAATATGTATACAATAATAAACATAATTATTCTTAAGATAAGATCTCCTTAATATCCTTACAAAAAAATATATATCCTTGATATCTGCTTCGCAGGTAATTGTACATATTTCAAGGTTATTAATTTGTCGTTTGAGAATAAAATCGATGGAACGAGGGGTTGTTGACATGAAGTTATTATAAGAATATAAGTAACTAATGACTTTATTCACAGTAAAAGTGTGATATCAATTATCAAAATATATTAGTTTTTTAAGATAAACGACATGGGTAAAATAGCTTGCAATATGAATTTTTTTTAATACTTGGACAAACCAACAGTGGAGATGATATAAATATTTGTTACGAGATGAATGAAATGTTTGGAAAAATTATGAAGATTTAAGGTTTTCCTTGATAATAGCCTTAGGGCCCAAAAGTTGGAGAAAATAAAACAAAGTGAAATATAGAATCTAGAAATATTTCTGTTTTTATTGAAATAAAGGTGTAGGAAAAAGGAGTTTTTCGCACGAATATCCAAAATATTAGATGGAATTTGATGACATTTTAATTAGACCACGTCTAAACAAATTCCTAACATTTCCCAAGTTTTATATCAGATATGGAATAAAACTGGAAGGGAAATGCTAAAGGGAGAAAAATAATTTATAAACAGTGAGATAATCAAGTGGGAAAGAGGGGTAATGACTTAAATACTAAGAAATAAAGTCAATGAAAAACGAGAAAAATAAATTAAAAAAACATAGGGTAGAGTGGGGGTAGTTATTCATTATAATGAAGTTAATCATGTTTAATTAGGTTTTGGATATGTCTGTAGATAAGGAAAATAAAATTTTTATCACTTTTGTGGCTAATAGGTTTGTGAAATTTTAGATATGTTCTAAAAATTTATCTGTTACTACTTTTATTTAAATTTTGTATCTCAGGTAGTATTTTTCATCTCTATTTTTATGGTATAATCAGTTTTAATTGTAGGACTATTCCGTTAATTTTATTATTTATTTATTAACTTTATCTTTTTATATATGTTTCTTTTTTATACTCTCAATTAACTATTTTACATTTATAAATGTTTCTATTTTTCTCCTATGTATTCTTTGTTTTTATTATTTCACTTTCTTCGATCGTTTATATCCCCTTTTATTCTTATTTTTACATTTATATTACCTTATTATTTTTTTATACTTACGATACTTTTTTTTTAAATAGTATTAATACGTTACTGCACCTTTGACTGTTATCACCCGCTTTTCTCAATTTAAATGTTTTCTTTTAGGTAATTGATTATATTTTACAACTCAGGTTAGCATTCTCCTATTTCATTAATTTATTTATATATTTTCCTACGTTTATCTATCACCTAAATTTTTTTGTTTTTTCCGATAAATATTACTTTTATTAATCATTTCTTAACTAGTTATTACTCCAGCGGTACATTTTCAATTATACTAGACACTTTTGTAGTTGTTATTAATAGTCATTCTATCCATATTAATTTATACCTTTTTAATTAATTCGTATATTTTTATACAGGCCTAAATAACATTTTTATACAGCTATCAATTCTTAAAGTCCTGCTAAATTCTACAATGTTTGTAGCTTGTTTTATTTAGCCTTAATGAAACCCTGCAATTTAGAGTAAAATGTTAATATATTGTGTAATAACTCGTTTCGGTACAGTTCTTTTTTTTCAGCCAAAACTCCCATTGGAATTCAGTACTGCCTAACCATGGTTGGGGGTTAAGTTTTACATTTTGTGGGACCACCACTCAATGAAAAAGTCAACGCCCCGTGTCGGATTCGGTCAAGTAATAATTTTCCTATTTGCATATTTCTTTTAATATATTCTGAAATACAAGAATTTCAGTTGAAAAAACATGTCTGAGTAATTTTCCAAACTGCAGATAACAAATAAAGTAGCTTCGATTTCTTTTTTTTTTTGTTTAAAATTTCTCATAAGTAAATTGTTTGTTTCTGATTGTAGAATCACTTAAATAATTTTTCAAAATTGGCGGTGAACGGACGTTTATTTTTATTTTCACGCCGATACTCTGCATTTTCAACCTTACTTCCCTAGGATTCTAAATATTTCGAATTTAGGTTGGAGGTTAGAATTATTTCTGTCATTCATGGGAGACATTAAGTATTTATTTTATTGCTTTTTTGTACTTCATACGAAAATAGAGTTATGTTCGGATTTCAAAACTTGTTATAACGACCTATCCTTAGCTTGACTACTATACGATTCCAGTGTATGTATTATAAACTAATCTCAAATGATGAGTTGGGTTTGAACTAGTAATGACTTCGCAAATTAGATAAATTTTAATTACTATTTCCAATCATTGAAACTAGTTCACAAAATATTACAGAAAACGAATGAAAAGAAGTGTTCAAAGATCAAAGAAAGGATTCCATCCGCCTTATTGGCAAGAATATTTTCTCCTTTGATACCTGTAAATTCTAAACTGAAAAGGCATACCTTTTCGAAGAAAACATCAATATTAGAAATGCTTATGAGGATTCCTCGGAAATCTTTTTTGGATAAAATTGGAAATATTTTCGAGGGACTCGTCATTTTGAGATTTTACATTTATCTCTTTTTCCATTGGTTATACAATTATTGGTGAATTTCTAGTAATTAACATAACTGATTATTCAGTGAAAACATTTAAAATTAATAAGCAACGCGCCAGTTTTCGTGGTTGTTATAATTCTCAAGTTTATTTTGCTTGTGCACGTGTTTAGTTTGTAGTTACACTTCAGTAGGGTAATATTGTTTCACCTATTTACATTGTTTGATTAAACAAGACCTGTATAATTTTAATAATTCTTATTCCAGTTGAATTTTATCTGGTATTAGTTAATAGCATGTTCCTGAAATATTATTTTTTTTTTTTTATAAATTTTGTATTTTACTGGCTTTTTTTTAACATTTACTAATTCGGACGTTCGAAACCTGTCACTCTCATTTTTAATCATTTGGCTTTTTTACCCATTTTTTAAAATGCTATTTATTTTGTAATATTACATTCTGCAATATGTATGCCAATGGCAATATAGATGATAGAACTCATTCATACCATATTTAAAAATATATACATTAAATGGGTACAAAATAAGAAATGAAAACAAAGGGAAAAATTAATTAATACAAAAAAAAAATTAAAGTAAAATAATATCTTACACACGATCATTCCTATTTACAATATATAGATTCGGCCTGGGGGACTCCGAACCGATCTCTTCTTTCCCACTTGTGGAGAAAATGGCAGGACTCCAGAAGATCCCAACGCTTCTCTATCAACTGCGTCACAGTTATTAAAAGTCAGTGGAAGATGAATGAGAGCGCAAGCATTTAATTTTTTTTTTTATCAAATTTTATTTATAATTCTCCATTGAATAATTTTGTTTATATTTTATAAAATTATCGCTCAATTAGTTAAACATACTATAACCAGCTTTTGTCCTAATATTATAATTTATTTAGGATGTATTTGTATCAAATATACTTGAGAGAACAAAACAATAGCTTGAAATAAATTACATTGGAACACGTATATAGAGCATGTTTAAGTCCATTAGCCTTGGTCAGTAGAAGCATATTGATTTTAATACTATCGCGGACATCTAGCATAAATATATTAATACTAACATACTTAATATTTATACTCGAGGAAATAATTTTTGCAATAATAATTGAAAACTCCAATTTCCAATTTGGAACTCTGTGAAAACTGAAAGAAAATATAAAATCGATGATCTAAAACTATTATGCCAAGGACTGTAATTAAGGAAAACATTGAAACATACTTAAAAAAAAGAAGAAAATTCCTAAAACAAATATTTGTTAATATGTGTAATATACTAATTAATGGATCTTACAGAGGAGAAGATTAAGATTAAGATACTTTGATCAGTTTGAATCTTATTTCTTGTTCAATGAAAAGTCATAAATCCAGGAAATACTACTAGAGGTAATTTAGGAATATAATATATATAAAACACTACTGCTTAACATTATTTTAGTTACTATTATTAATGGCATAAAAATATACTATAATGACATAAATATAATTTTTTTAATGCAATAAAATGCACTAAACACGATATTAATGGTTATTATTCTTTAATGCGAATTTTAATTTCGAAGACAGTTTTGCACCCTAATTCTCTAAAGAACCCTATAAAAGCATTATATGATATAGACATACAAATAAGTATAAAAGGATGATTTCAAAATTAATATAAAATCAACGTTACAGAGCTTTAAAACAATTCTACTGTGCTTGAAAACTTTTTTTTTTTTAAGATTGTTTAGACGTATACAATTAAGGCAGGTGGGATGCTAAATACATTCCATTAATAAAATAAAATAATTAAATTAAATTAAAAAAGTGATATTGTGACTTATGAATAACATTTCCTAAAGCCCTGGTTTGTCACAGTTTGGTGTTTTATTTATTTAATAAATGCGAGATGCCGAAATAAATTTTTTTTTTTCTAATTTGACAATGTGGTGGGTTTTTTTAAATATACTTCTTCATACAAGAATTACCTAATGATTAATAGCTAACGCTTTTAGTAGATTGTGAAGTCAAACAACAAGTCGTCCTGATATTTTTCTACGAAGGGCTCTTAGGAGTTTCTCGTCTAGTTCCTTTTTCTCCCTTCCCTAGTATGATCTCAGAACTGTTTCCAATCCTATCCTTGAATCTTTGAGACAATTTATTTACTTAGGTCATAAATTACATGTAAATTATATTGTTAGTTTAAAAACAACCAACAATCTTACTTAAACATGACTTAAAAAAATAACGGATATGAAGTCCATAAAAGAAACAAAAACATTAATACAACATATATTGAAAGAAAATGGATATCCAAAAATACTAATCAACAAACTATGGTACAGCAGTAACAGTAATAATAGTGAGAGCGAGAATAATAAAGAGAAAAGCATAAAACAGAAAATGATATAAACATAAATAACAAATAAAAACAAAATAAACTAATCATTCTCTAATCACGGATTATTATAAAAATAAAAAAATTAATTAACATGAAATAATACATTAATATCAGGAGAATAATAAATGCAAAAAAGTGGATAAGCG
>NW_027108392.1:85962-90189 GCF_000696795.3 Halyomorpha halys | reverse complement strand
TGAGTTATGACCTTTCTTGCTCACTCCCATAATTTTTTTTAATGCTTCTAAAGCCTCACAGAAAGGGTATTTCATTACACTCAATACCTGGAACAATTTTGCTTCGTAATGACCACCTAAAGGCTTTAAGATGCTTAGTTAGTTATAGTCAATGATAGAATTGGTTTCATCACAAGAGTATTTTAATCAACCCTTCAGTAATAAATTTCTTAAGAATTTTGGAGAGTTGAGCTTGTTGAAGTTTACCTCCATTCCAGTATTATTTCCCAAAAACTTATTCCAAGATTGTAATGGAAAATACTTCCTTCTGAGTAAAGTAGTGCATTAGGAAGCTTTGAGGTGCTAGAGCATTACACAATCTGCCGTACACGTAGCGAGAGGGATTCGCGTTGAAAGAAACTAGCCTCACTCGAACTATATGTATGGGGCGCAAAACATGGAAAGAAAGTACTGTTACTAGAACAACAGTTGTGCAAGGAAGTGGTACGGTCAAAATTGCGTTCGTTCGCCAAATTTATACCAAATAAAGGGGATCTAATTTATGAGGCTGGGTGAACCCTGGAGAGCTCCCGAACCCACAGGCCTGACTCACAGTTACAGTAAAACAGAAAATAACTATCTGCCACAGCCTGAGCTATCCAATCCCATATATACAATATTGGACCTCCTCCAGACGTGGTATAAAATTAATTATTGATCACGAGAATTATTATTTAAATCATTCTTTCATTGATAATATATCACGCTTATTGTACTACATATTTCCCAATCCCTAATTTCTTTTTCATTTTCACAAGTCAAACACTGTGTATTACACGAGATAATCCATAAGTTAAAAATATAGACATTTCTACAGTCTTAATTCTTATATTTTAAGTTAAGGAAGTTATGAGAAAAAATATCCACTAACTCTGGAGAAGATGGAGGAAGCAGGGTGCACCCCTAAATTCAGGTACCTGGATTACGAAATGAGCCGCTAGTTGAGAAATGTTCATTGCTTTTTATTTTAGGGGCCACTTCTACTCCAGGGGCTTTCTCATTTGGGCCAGGAATACTCTCTCTAATTAAACCTCTATTTACTGAAGACAAATGTCTTATCGCCTCCAAGTGGTCTAGCAGATTGGACCTCCAAGATTTACCTTTTATGGGGATACATAAGGTGAAATTGATTACGGAGCCAGTCAAGATATTTATTTCAACGCTGGTGTCTGCTTGGTTTTTTTACTAGTTTGGCCAGACAATTTATTTAATTTTCATTTATTTAAGGCCGATGTGGGCTGGTAAGTGTTAGGTATATCTGGAAAGGTTTGGTCGATTATCACAAAAGGTAGTAAGGTTAAGGGTCATTTAGACATTCATACCCCAAAATACCTCGGTCGAAGGTGATTCTAAAGATGGTGTTCGTCTAAGAAATTAGGTTGTTGGCTATATGAATTGGTGGATAGATAAATAGTTTTTTTTTTAAATACATAAATATTCAAATCTCAGACCTTTGAAAACCACAATACTAGTTTTAGAATAACGTTATCGTATTAATTTTTTTTATACATTATTTTATCACTAGTTTCACAAAAATTACTTTAGCACATTTTTTTTTTTTGGTAAATAAGAGTTCATGAAAAATAACTGGAGGTTTATTTAACAAAAAGGTTAGGGATTGCTTTTGAATTTTAGGATTAAATGGCAAGAATTCGGGTGAAGATAATAATAAAACAGTATCAGATATTAATAGAATCGTGTTTTAATAATGGAATATTTTGAATTTTAGAGTAGAGGTTCAATTTAGAGAGGTGTGCTGTATATAAGATAATCAATCATATATTTAATGGTGCCTTGATGGCCTGAATACATAAAGAGAGGAATATAATTGAAGTTGAGTAAATACCCCAGCGATCGATAACCTTTGTCACGGGGCTTTATTTCGGCTTATATTCTATCAGCCATTACTCAAATTATTAGTGATGAAATTCGTTAAGCCAATATAGGGAACAGTGAAACAGTAAGGTAAGGTATGTGTCCAAATAATTATCCGGTGACATTAACGTCAATTCGGTTATGCAGAGTGTCAAATACAAGTTAAATAAAATTATTCATGATCCCATTGAATAGTTTTTAAATAATTGCCTACTATTCAGGTGTAAATCTGGTTTGCAACAAAATAACATTTTTTTTTACTTATTTATCCAGTCAGGTATTTATAGCTGTTTCAATAGCTTTTAACCAACCTTTTATTATGTTCTCCTTTAAATCTATGTATTAGTTTTGTTTTGGTAAAATGTATTTAATTGTTTGTTTTACTGTAAACTGATCTAATTCTGTGACTAGTATTTCTCTGGTTTGATCTTACATCGCTGTCTAATAGTGAATTTGTGAATTTAGTGAAACTGGGGAGGAACTGAGAGGGGGAATTCGAAAGAGTGAATTTGTCGATGAAATGAAAAGAAAATTGTGAAATGCAAGTGACAAGAAGGAGTAAGAAAAAAGGAATAAATTGAAATATTTGTATTTAGTGTGTAGACTGGAATTGATTGTAAAAGAAAACTGTGGAAAAAAAAATGTTTTCTTTCTTGTTTATTATATCATGTAAAAATGTGTAATTTATGTATGTCCGATCACGGATTGATCAGTATGCTGTGTAATGTAGGAACCCGATGTATTTGGGCAGCATGAATGAATGAAGTATTTCTCTCCCTAGGATATTTGCTGGGTGATAGTAGGCAATACAATCAACACCAAAGTTTGAGTGGGGTATTGCCCGATTCCATACAGGACTGTGTCCAAGCCGATCGAATGAAAACGCCAACGTTGACTAGCTCGAGACTATAGGAGCGCCGGTTTGAATCCGGACTGAGGATCGACTTTTGTTTCTCCAGCGGTCCCTCGAAATGAAAACTTTCCCCCCTCCACTTTGGTTAGAATATGGTGGTAACCTGCAGATAAAAGAGATTCCATACAGAAGGGCTGTTTTTAGCAGAGGAAGCTAAGCAACTGCCTCACGACTGGTCGATTTTTACTTCTGTAGCGGTCCGACGAAATGAAAACATGACCCCCAACTATGGAATTAGAATAGGTTGGTTATGTCTAGACAATCCCTATCTCCCCGTAGGTCAGAAATGACCAAGGTAAATCTTTTTTCATTAGAAGAAAATAAAAATGATTCCATACAGAAAATTCATATTTTATGTTTTTTAAAAAGTTAGTTTTAACTTTGTTATAATTATTTCAAGAGAATTTTCAATGAATAATTTCATAGGAAAAAAAAATTATATACTTCATTCATTTACTTGGAACCCTCTTTCAAATGGTTTTAACAAAAGTGTATTTCAGACCCTTGTCCAAGGTGAATGAATGAAACCCTGGTTCATATAAGGTTGTATGTTGATTTTTGGGCGCTGTATGACGTTTTTAAAACATAATCTCACCCTAATCACTTTAAAGGAAAATAGAGAACTAAATAAAAAGGAATATCAACTTTTCATAAATACGTTTTATTAAATGCAAAATGTTTTTTAAGACTCAATACAATTTCTTATAGAAACTGGTTAACTACTTAAGGAACGGTGATGTAAAACCAGGACTGGCTGTATTTCTTTGTTATTTTTTGTGTTAATAGTTTATAAGGTCAATATTAGTGGTATTATCAAATTTTGACATTTTCTGAGTAAAAAGTTTAAAAAAAAATTAACAATACAGTAAGTCATCTCCAAAATCACTACTGAGATAATAATGTGTTTATATTTATGTACACTAAAAACATAGAATATTGTTGAAAAACTAATACACCACTATTACTTTATGAAATATAGTACACTCTTAACATCTGATACAAAGCGCTGAAGCATTGGCCCTATAGAAGATGGATATCCTAGATCACGGGCTTTAGTTTGTTAACGATTTTACTCGCTCCATTACCTCTGTTAGAATATTCACCAGTAGCTCTTCTACCTTCTACCTCATAGAGATCTGCGCCGAAGGGATCTAAGGCTTCAACTTGCGGCAACTTCAACCGCAAATCATTAATATCTAACACTCTATGGCGAAACGTATTCAGAAGGAATTTTAACACAAGTACGCCTGGATGTCCTGATCAATTCTATATTTATTACGAGTTACAATTAATCGACTGTAAGTTAATGCTACTATTATAAATACTGCTATCACATTTACTTACAATTTACCGAGAGGTAGAACAACAATATTTTATATTTACTGTTTTACTAAAAAAAA
>NW_027108392.1:70592-85837 GCF_000696795.3 Halyomorpha halys | reverse complement strand
TATATTTGTATATATTACGAAACTTAAACTGAAAACATCCCTGTATTACTAAAATTAATAAAAAGATAATTAAATAAAATTTATATTTCTACGTTCTTCTTGCTGGAATAAATAAAACCTTAATTCCCTCCACACTTTAGATGTCACTAAAATATACATCTATCACAAATGTTCTTAATTAAATAAATTAAAAAAAATACACAGAAATACAGAAAAAACTACTATACACTTCATAGATAACATTATACACTTCCTTTATCGCACAACACACATATACTTAAATGAACAAAATTCGTAAAAAGAAAAAAAAATGTGTTCATATGCAGAGATGAGAAAACTCCAGTATTGTGCATCCAGTATGGGGAGTTTCAACTGTTCGATATGAACAGTTTGCCGCTCCTTACTGATGGACGTGTGTTCCCTAATAATGATAATCCTAAATGAACCCTTGTATCTTCACTGCTCTTAACTTCTGTTCGTCCCTACTCGTAAATAGACGATCATTCTAATCCCCATTTCGTCTAAAATATTTCGTTCTGGTGCGCAACGTGTTTAGGTTTTTTCTTTTACCTTGTCCCACATATACACATATACTACATACAAGTAGTGCTATTCCGTTACTGATAATTTCTCCCTTGTCGATCGCCGTATTCCGGTAATCCAAAAGATTCGTATCCCTTGATTTTGAAGACCGAAATAGTTTTTGAAGGGAGAGAACCCCGTCTCGGTGGACCGGTTGTATGTTTGCAGTTATTGCTCTTACCATGCATGGCCTCATGCCGGGCTGGTAAACCACCAAGTGGTCAATTGACGTGCTGTGGAGCCTCTCTACTCCCTCCTACTTTTAGAGTGTCCCGGGGTGTTTATAAACTATATCACCTCTATAGCCTTTATTTCTTCCCGAACACTCACGTTATTGAGTTTGCGCCCGCCATCCGAAGGGATCCTGTTGGGAATGCCCTCAAATTGCAACCATATGCCTAGCCCACTCAATATCACCTCTACATCAACTTTGCTAAAATACCGTTACGCATTTTTATTCCTTCCAAGTAAAAACATTGACCTTTAAATCGACCAATGGTTCGTTCTCTATCGGTATCTCCTTCGATCCTTTTGGTGGATGTCTGTTATACTGAGTACTCGGGCATTCTTGGTCTCCTGGATTATTCTTTTCAAACTCCACCAAATATACTGAAGTTGTAGAGCTTACAGTGTCTCATTTACCCCTTGAGGAATCGTCAGGCGATTCTTGTCCCTAAAGGTCCTTTTGTTAAGGAATTGAGACTTTTTTTTTTTAAATTTTTGTCTTCCTAAAACACGTCAGGAACCTGAACCTTAGCCCAAATATGTTTGCGTGGGTGTGATAATTATCATTCTATATGATAAAGATGTAACTGTTTTGAAACGTTCTAGGGTTAATTTCTTTTCGATATAGAGTGATAAGTGAAAGTTGTGAGATAGTCTTGTTATACGCGTCCGATTTTTTACTACATTTTAATTTTCCAACATATTACAGTGTTGGACTATATAGGACTATATGTATATATTTTTGATCAACATTCCCGAATAGGCATAATAATTGCTTTCGTATACAAGGGCTCCAATCTGTATTTTCCAGTCTAAAATTGCCAACGTTGCATGCTGTGAAGTTTTCACATGTGATCCACCAACCGGGAGGGGCATATGATATATTGACTGCCCTCCTCTATCTATATAGGCCCTCCCGATTGACTCTTCTTTGTTCTTGCCCATTCTGCTTTTTGTTTTGTTGCTTTAGTGTGGACCATTGAGAGAGAAAAAAATCAGAATTTTTTTTTTACTTTACGTGTCCGTACAAAACATAAATATTCAATAATAACAGACTCCTCCTCTGGTTCAATAATTTTTCCGATAAATAAACAAAAATGCTTCATTTTTTTTTTTTTTGGAACAGGTACTAGTAATGGTAGTATTATTGGTTCAGCATTTCTGTTTAGTATCACCAAGTGACCACACACAACTGAGATGTATTCACGTGAAGAGCATCAATATTTTACTTTTATAGGTTTATACATGTTATGAGTAAAATGTTGACAAATCAGTAGAAAAACTACCAAAATCCGTTAAATTTTAAATTTTGGAGATGTCTTTTAGATATAACGATTCCAAAACAACTTATAATTCTTGATAATCAAACTTACAACTGATAAAGGTGCATTTTTTATAAATATATTAACGCTCCTTAAACTTCTTTCATCCTCAAAAGTTGTGTTCTCGAAAATCATGAGCTAAAAAAAATTATTTTAATTGGCATAAAAACAAAGGTTTATGAAACAAAAAGAAAATACAAAATAAGGAAAAATGTAAAAATCGTTCATAAAATTTTGCAATAATATTATAAAATATATCTATAGACCAGGATATATGATTTATTTATTATAAATTTATACGTTATTGTACTTATCAAATTCAAATTTCAAAGTGAAAAAAATTATATATGTATTCTTTCGTTAGTGTAAAATAATCAGAATTCAGATAAAAACATTCGACGTTTCACGTTATGCTCTCACAATTTAATTATAAAATATTATATTGCAAGTTTAACATACACCGATGCTTTATCATTCATATTTTTATTAATTTAATAAAGGTTTTTGGCGCCTGTTATTAGAGGCAGGAGGAATTTTATGTGATTGACCTATATCCAACATGAATTTCCATAAAATTTTCAATTAAAAAAACACAGGTTTTTATTGTATCAGTCTGGAATTTGAGATCCTGGCCAGATAATATTTTTTTATTCTTTCAAATAAAGTTTTCCATAAAATTTCTTGATTATAGTACTTGCCTATTAACTGTTGAGATAAACTATAAATATAGAAAGTATTTTTATTAGTATTAAATTCTGAGTTATAAAATCACAAACTTTAAAAAATAAAATTTAGAAAGAGATATTATTTTTATAATGTGTTCTTTTAAATATTTTGAATTAACGCAAATGTTTTAAATAAGACTTTCAAGTTTTATATGGTATAAATCGTATAGGTTAGAAATGAAACAGATGAAACGCTGGGGTGTTTTCAAGTCAGTTATGTTAACTGGTAAATTTTAGTCTTTGCTGATTCGGCTACTGTTTCTTAAGTCTGTCACATTAAACATATTGTTTTCATGAATAACTCCTCTCTCATCTCAACAAATACAGGTATTTACAACTATATTTTAAATTTGTAAATGTTAAGAAACCAAAATAAAACACACTTTTTACTAATACAAGGGTCATAATGTGCTTACAGTTAAAAAATAGCTAATTTATGTGAATATTGAATAATATAATAGTAGGGAGAATAAAAAATGGTGGCTGTTTAAAAACCTTAAAAAACACTATTTTTTCATTCGAAGCTCTATATCTTAAAAAATACCAACAACACTAGAAAATCTAAGAGAACAGTAAATTTGCTGAAATATTTTCCCTAAAAGAGCTATTTACATCCAATAGTTCTCGAGATATAGCTTTGTAAAAAGCAACATTTCATAAAAATGTTATATGGGACGTACTGAAAGATCAGTAGTTAGTGAATTTATTTTGAAAACTTTATATCTCAAAAACCATTTGACGTACAGATGTCTATTAGCTCTCAAATTAAAGCTAGTTTAATCAGTTATAAAGTAGTTTATGATGTTTATCTTCGTAGGAGTAATAGTTTTCATGAAATTTGCTGAAATAAATTGATTTATAGTTGTTCGGACAAATTTTCATTATCTAAATTCATATTTATATGTGAATATCATAAAAACCATTAACCCTACGAAGATAAGTGTCATAAACTACTGTATAGTAAGTTTAATTTCCTTTATTTTGAGTGTTGGCAGACAAATGTGCGTCTTATGGATCTAGAGATGAAATCCAACATTTTATACGCGTATAACATATATAACACAGAGTTTGATGAGAGTATGTAAAACAGAGTTGAATAAGAAGTAATATAAATAGTATAATTCACACTTGTATCATTTATATGTCCCTTCATTGCTTTTTAATATTCGTATATTATAGAATATTGATTTTTTTTATAACTGAAAAATAATGTATTAACTAAAGAATAAGCTATATTGTACTTGTATAATCTATACTGTATAATGGTTGGTAAGTGTGGTTTTAAAGCATTTTGAAAACTTGTTTTTGTTTTCATTTAACTAGGGTATTGAGGGTCTACATAATTGTATCTAATGTTCCTTCTCACAGAACATTCTGAGAGAACAGAATTATATGGGATTCTACGCAAATACGTCTACAACGTTTAAAAATAAGGATAAAAATTTCAACTTGCTATTATTTTTCTATTTATTATCCAACATAATTTTATTTGTTTTATAGGAAATTCAGAGACAATTACATATGATCATCAGAGCGAAACGTGATTGACAAATTATGTTAATTGATATATTCATTATAACTTTCTTTCTACTGCATAAATGGAAGATTTCAATAGCTTTAAACATTCCCAGATAATTTCAGCTTTATGAGCACAGTCGGTTTTTGAGATGAACTGATCAATGAGTCAACGAATGAAATTTTGCATAAACCTAAAGTCCGCTTATATTACATGGATCCAAAGCTCAAATATTTGCTAATAATTCAAATCAATTGTTATCTTACAGAATATATATTTCTCGAATTGTTAAAATAATTAATTTTATTTATTTTAGTATTTGGAATGTTTGTATATAAACCACTTAGATTCAGTTTTTTTTTGTTTTTTTTTTGCATCAGATTGTTTTCTCATCTGTAATATAAATGGAATCACCATTAATAATTTCTACTTTAGGAGATCCTCATAAACCCATGAGCTTCTGTCCCACAGTATCCTTAACTAATATTCCACTTATTTCTATCGAAAAGATCCGTTACCTAGGACTACATTTGGGCAAAGACTTACTTGGAATCCTCATACAAGACTGAAAAGACAGGAAACCGCTCGTCGATTCCGACTATTACAACACTACACAAATGATCTAAACTTCCAACTGGTTACTAAAAACACATTTTTATGACTATAATAAGGCCAATCTGGACTTAAGGAGTGGCACTTTGAGACTACACTAAATCATTGAATTCATTGTACTAGATACCAATCCTTCCATGATAAACTTCCTAACCATCTACACCCACGTTATACATCAGATTAACTGGTTGTATATATTTTAATACAGTTCTACATATCAATAACAAAAATAGGAGGATTATCGATTTTGATTCACTGATCAAGTCAGTGAATTTGCTGTTACAACAGCGCGTAAATTTATTTATAGGTTTGTTATAATATAATTACTTATAAATTAATTAACTTGGACGGAGCTTCTTTAAACACTATAACTAGTATAAAAGCCCTCTATGAAGCAGTTAAAGATGCTTTACTAAATTTGATTATCTTTATATTATATTTTATAGCTTTGATATAATTTGGTACATTATGAAATTTAGCAATTTCTTGTTTATGCTGTTGGTATGGTTTTAAAAGGCAGACACGAAATAGGGCTAAAAGAAGCTTTTAAGATTATACATAGTTGGAAATGTTTCTGATGTCGGTCTTGTCATTAATGATACAATAACAGAGTATTCAGAATGAAGGCATGATATTGCTCAACTCATTACATATGCATTAAGGAAGTAGAGGTATAACTGAAGACGGAATTGATATTTTAGAGTGATGTGTGTTGGTTAGCTGAGCGGCTCAGCTAATTTGGTTACTGTCAAAA
The DNA here is from genome assembly GCF_000696795.3 of Halyomorpha halys. Taxonomy (NCBI): domain Eukaryota; kingdom Metazoa; phylum Arthropoda; class Insecta; order Hemiptera; family Pentatomidae; genus Halyomorpha; species Halyomorpha halys. Next base: position 80,101 of record NW_027108392.1, on the reverse strand, counting down.
GCAACTCCGCACTGCTCCAGTATTCTCTACTAAGAATGTGCTAACTTCCTAACTTTATTTCCATAATATGTTTATAACTGATGAATTATTACGCAAATTTAACTTTTTAATGCTGTTACCTATTATTGTTATATCCATATTTGCTGTTAGCTCGCATGAATAAAACATGTTTAAGTATGTAACAACTTATAATGAAGTTAGACACAAATAATGATTTTATTTTTATTTTTCCAAAGACTTGTAAGGAAAAACGGAGCGAAAATCTTGTGCATATCAAAATTAAATTGAAAGATTTGAGCGAGAGTTGCTATCGCGAGAGTGTATCTAAAGAATCACTTTTAACTTGTTTTAAAAGTAAATATTCTTAAATTTTTGTAACAACTCGAGGATAGTAAAATATGATTTAATTTTCCAGATTACTCTACAATTAATAATTTACAGTGTACTGTATTGCAATTAACACTATAATTTTCAATTTGAAACATGAATACTGATTTTATAGTGAAATAATGCAGTTGTTTACTGTACAAAAAACACCTAAATCCAAAAGAAAAATACATTGTATTCAAAATAGTTCACGTGACTGTCCACAATCGTATTATATTAAAAGAAATCGTGTAAAAATTAGATTTTATTTTAAATATGACAATCTGCCACAGCCTTAGACAATAAGTGTTAGTGACAAGTAATAAAGGAAAACGGTAGTAAAATTTAAATAAATAAAATCTCTGTGCGTATATACTCTGAATGATTGACTGGATATATATGCGTATATACACCTCAATACTCCACTTCTCCATGACAGTGTCGCATACTAAAATAGTTATCATTACCGACTCTTTAAGGTCACTAAAAGCCATGAAGATCATATATCCGAAACACCCGGCAATCATAAAAATTCACAATTACACCATGGACCACATCAAACCGTTCCAATCGCAGGGAGGAGGTAGCTATTGCCAGATTGAGAATAGGTCATACGAATTTAACTCATGCATATCTGATCAAGCAACCACCGCCAAAATGTCAATACTGCAACAGTGTACTTGCAATCAGTCATATATTTGAAGAATGTCATTTCTATTCCATGAACTTAAATAGATTGGGAGTGGGACCGAGTGTATCGGATGATCTGAATGATGACCAGAAGAACGTAGAAATGGTTTTGGTTTTCTTAAAAAGGAATGGCCTTTTGAATAAGATTTAAACCCGAAAGTTTGTTACACGTACTAAATAATTCTAAAAGAAGTAATTATTTAAATTTTTTCGTAATTATTTAAAGAGAAAAATAAAGTGAAATAGAATAATAAATATAAATTAAATAGAATTATAAAGCGCGAAACATGGACGTTGATGACCCCGGTCATCAACGGTTTTACGCCCTAAAGCCCCAGCCAACAACAACAACAACTGAATGATAAATAAAATAAAATAAGTAAAATCTTTTACTAATAAAACAATAAAATAAAAGCCAATTAGATGATTATGTACTTCGTTTTTATTTGGTCGGAGTTAGTATTGACATGATTAAACGATTTTACTTCGAAATTTAGAAAAAAAATATTTATAAAAATCCTAAACCTTATATAATTTATTTTAAAAATGTTATTTTTGCTAATTTTGTGGTATCAGATAAACAGTAGCTTATATGAGGTTGAACAAAATTCGTATCTATGTGTAAGGTAACAGCTAAAAAAGCTATAGGAAACTACAATTCTGGAATGTGAGAGATGCCATAAATTTCAGAATAAATTTTATTGCTTTTTTATTAAAGACTCTTTAATAAAAAAGGAATAATTAATTTTCCACGTTAATATGAAATAATCATTTATTTGAAATAATAGCAATTTACTTATTATATATATTTTTTTTATCTTCCATTTTTTTTTATTTGCACCTGTAAATGTACTTTACAACCTGCAAATGAGATGTTCTATCCAGGCATGAGTTGGAATGAGGGAGACAGCACCCAGTGGTGCATCCTCCTGACGTTAAGTAAATTATTTTTAACACTAGGAGGTCCCTCATCCAATTATATTTACTTTTTAAAATAATAAACGTATGTAATTAGATAATTACTTATTTTTAGTAGTTGATGTTAATCGCCGAAACCTTGTAATGAAAGGGTCCGAAGTGGACAGAGGCATATCAGTAAAACAAAAAATGATGTAAGATATTAGTTTGGAGAAATAAATTATAAATCCTTTCATTATTTTGAAATGTTAATAATTATACCAGAAATTCGTTATTTCAAATGTATTCGAAGTGTCTCTTTTTTATTAAGATCTATTGGTAAACTTACAATTCAGAACAAAATCGAAGAAAAGAATTATTACGTAGATATAATTGAGATTTACAAATTTTAGACGATAACGATTAGTACACTTTTCTTTCATGAATATTAATGCGGGATGGAAATATAACGTAATATTTATATTTACATAAATATTAACGCGGCTTTCTCGAATGGGTGGAGTGAGCACTACCAGTAATGACTCAAACCAAGAGTGTGGATACTAAAGGTAGACGAAGTAGCGAACCTACAGGAGGTAAGTTGTTTTTGCTTCAACGGTGGGTGGAGAAATGTTTAACTTGTGGAGTAGCGGCGCACTGTATAGCAAATCAATACTTGGAAACTTCACGCCTTGATAATTACAGTCAACTAAATATGAAGTTGGCCTCCAACTTGCCCAGAACAATGCAGACCCTACGGTAGGCTGCTTCGCGGGGAGTCATAGGCAAATTTTTATCGAGTTCCTACGTTGAAGATTTCAAATAACTAGCAGTCCAAACTAAAAAAATAAATATTCTTGTATTTTCGGGTATTTTTTAATAAACAGTACAGATAAAATATGATTGTCTAAAAAAAAAATTGGTTTACGTTGTGTTTAAAGATTTAAAAAGCACATTTGTTATTTTTTTAAATTAATTCAGTAGATATTAGGAGGTAGCAGAGGTTGACGACAAACTTATTAATGCAATTATGATTTTCTCTATAGAGTGGAATCTCACTTATACGCATTAGTCGGGAACAATATATAACCGGCTAAGCAGTAGATTCATTTAATCTATACGGTACGAGAAGAAAACGCTCAAATATTAATTTAACATATATATTAGGTAAAAATTAAAATGTAATTGAAAATATAATATGTATACTGCCCTCCTTAGTTAAATTATGCAATAAAAAATACATTTTTTTTTCAAATATCTAAATGCTTTGATCCACACAATACATTGTACGTGAACTTAAAATAAACTCACACCCTTGAAACACTAAATAGTAAAACTAAAATAAACACTATTGAACTTTCTGCTTCTTAGAAAATTCAGTTATTAGGTGAATGTAATCTTTTGGGACCCCTAATATAGTATATACATGTAAGGTCGGAGAGCAGGGTAGCTCAGTGAGTAAGGCACTGTGCTACAAACTCAAAGGCCCGGATTGGAATTTGGCTATAGCAGAATAATTATTTAATCTGTTAAATGTAACCGTGAGCCAACCCTGTGGTTTTGGGGAGCCCTCCAATCAGTCTCATAAAGTGGGTACTTTTAATTGAGAAAAAAATTTGTGGTTGAGTGGTTCATGGTCATGAACAAATCACTTCCATAAAAAACCGTTGTTCAAGAAATTCACTAACCACTTCCCTCACAAATTACTGAACCCGGGAGAAGGGTTAATCATTAGTTGCGGAACATATTTTCCTATATATGTTCATGGCTACGAATATTTAAAATTCACTTAGAATAGTAACTAAGGTGGGCAGTAAATAGGTGATATGAATATTAATATATACATATATGATAAATTTAAATTTAATACATCAATTTAAAAATGATATTTCTTTACAAACGAGATTTAATTTAATTAAGCCCGAACCAGATATCATTCCTTTCATTTTAAAATCTATAACCACTCAAACCCCCTAGTTTCCGACCTTACATCCTCTTCCATTCCTGACAATCCTCCGAAGCGCCTAAAAAGAAGATGGCCACTGCTAGTGTAAAAACGTCATTAGAGTGCTACCAATGGGTAGTTCTCTACACGCCTGTATCACTCCATTAAAACTGAGATGAAATTTACTAGATGTATTATAATTTAAAGTTGTAAATAGTATAATTTAATTAAATTTTAATAATTTAATAGAATTTACAAAATTTTTATATTTATTTGCTTAACATTATCTTTACTTAACACTTCACTTATTTATATTCTTTTTATGACATGTAAATTCGGGTAGCTGGTTAATTGGGGTTCTACCATTTTATATCATTTCACGTTTCTATATAATACAATACATTGTAACTTCTTTAATGATAAAAAATTATAGTTATTTTACAAATATATATGATTTATTTTGGGGACGAAATTATTCTTTGGTAAGTGAGGTCTACAATTTCAATAATGTTAATTGGGATGAACAGTAAAGATATAATCGATTTTGGGAGGTAAGAGGATTCATCTAAAAAACCACCGGGAATTACCCTCGGATTTTATAAAAATATTTTTAAAAAAATCAAAACTGCACAAGAGGCTGGATTAAAAAAAAAACTATAAAGAGAAAACGGTATAAAAAAAACAGAGGGAGAGAGAAAGGGAGAGGAATGGATCAGGAGAAAAGATTAATCCCGTAGATTTTATGAAAATAAGGAAATTGAATAACGGTGGGGTCTGTATTTAGTGAATCGTCTGATTCTGACATAATTGGATTCGGTTTATATTGAGGTGAAGTGATTTGTTTTCGTTCAGTGATACACAAATCTTGATAGCGTATTTATGAAAAAAGAAAACCCGGGTTTGAAAAATATATGAAAAAACGATAATAGCGTCAGTGTTAATATCCTTATATATTTTGTTTATAATTCATTCATTTTTTCTTTGATATACGCCCGCTTGCGATAAAATAATTTTATTTTTAGTATAAAATGGATTGCTTGTGTAAGAAATTTTGTCAAAACTGTAGTACACATTCTTATCGTAATTTATGATTCTAAAGTTTAAATAAAAAAAAATATCTGTACATACAGTTCGTTTTCATAGCATATGGTATAGTTCTAGTGAGGTAAAGGAGTAGTTCAAATTTCAACACGTTCGTCACACTTAACCTATTTCGTCGGTTGAAGACATATTCTTTCCTTGACCTAACTCGAGGACTGTTAGGGACACGGTGATATTGGGGACGGTTTTAATTTTTTTATTTACTTTGTTTAATTATAATTTGTTCATTAATTTTTCTATTTAATAATATATGATTACTTGACAATAATGTGCAAAAAAAATTTTAGAACAATAAATACAGATTGTGTTAAAGAAATTTCTTCAAAAACTGTGACCTATACTACTTTCATTTGTCTCACTGGAGGACTGTTAGGGACATGAAAATATTGGGGACGGTTTTAAGTTTTTTATTTACTTCGTTTAGGTATAATTCAGTCATTAATTTTTCTATTTAATAATATATGATTACTTGACAATAATGTGCAAAAAATTTTAGAACAATAAATACAGCTTGTGTTAAAGAAATTTCGTCAAAAACTGTGACTTATACTACTTTCATTTGTCTCACTGGAGGACTGTTAGGGACATGAAAATATTGGGGACGGTTTTAAGTTTTTTATTTACTTCGTTTAGGTATAATTCGTTCATTAATTTTTCTATTTAATAATATATTATTACTTGACAATAATGTGAAAACATTTTTTTAGAAAAATACAGCTTGTGTTAAAAAAATTTCGTCAAAAATTGTGACTTATATTACTTTCATTTGTCTCACTGGAGGACTGTTAGGAACACGATGATATTAGGGACGGTTTTAAGTTTTTTTATTTACTTAAGTTATTTATTTAAGGGTTTTATTTTTTAAAAATTATAATTCATTCATTAATTTTTCTCCTTAATAATATATTGTCATTAACAGACAGTAATGAAACACAATTTTTTTATGAACAATAGGTAGCTTTTGTTAAAGAAATTTCGTCAAATACTGTGACTTATACTGCTTTTATGACTCTCTATGGAATTACTCTAAAACATTCTATGTTAGCTTATTATTTCCAATAATGAACCTGAGTAATCAAACAAGTAAAAAAATAATTAACTCACTCTCTCTAAATTTGAAATTTTATGATACATAGAATTTAAAAAATTTAGAAATACAAATGAAATAAAAACCGCCACACGCCACATCAAATTTACCAGAGCGATATATTTTTTTTTTAAATAGACAAAATAGACAGTTCACCCCACGAAAATACAGAATGAGAACACTCTCCGAGTATTTAAGGGTGATGGTTTGTTTGTTAAAGATTTATAAACCAAAAATAGGATGAGATATAGGTTTGTACAACTTTCGTATTTCTAGTACATATACACTAAGTTATTTTAGAGGAAGGGAAGCCGAAGAAAAGGTGGTTTTTTGGTTATTTTCTATATAAAATAATGGACAGGTGTCTTGTCGAATGGTGAATATTATATATTGAAATTATCCTTAGTTTAGTTGCATTTTCTATGATGATATATTTGTGTAAATTTATTGAGTGATTTTATAAAGTGCTATTGTTAGGGTCTTGATGTATTGGAAAGTTTACTTCATCAATACAGATTGCCGTTAATGTTTAAGAGTTGGTTGGTGTGTCGTATGTTTGTACAATTTACAGCAAAGGAGCCAATATTGATCCTTGCGGTACTCCTGTCAAGGCTAATCGAATGGAAGAAATTTACGAGCCCTACAGGATAGAGGAAAATCTGTAGAAGAGGAAACATCGAGGAATGAGATATTACGTGTTAGATAGTATGGTGGATTTTGCCTTAGCCTAATATAAGATTTTATTTTAAACCTATAAAAATGAAGGAAATATAATTGAAGTGATTAAAGGAATAGTGGTGTATGTTATTTTAAAGTAGTTTTTGAGATATAAGGTGTTTTATGAATAGAAATCATACTGTAAAACATATCGTCATTTAACAAGTAAAATGTCATAAGAAAAAAAAAATATTATTATTTAATTGTGACGTATATATTTTTTTAAACCTTGTTTTTTATTTTTTATAAATACGCCATCAATATTTGTCTATACCTCAAGGAAAACAAATCATTTCACCTCAATATAAACCGAATCCAATTATGCCAGAATGGATTTATTTTTAATTATTCCAATTACAGTATCTATAATCAGGTATTTAAAGTGTCTTATTTTGGAATAAATAACAATATTTGTATTATCATTTAAAACATAAACCACTCATTGGTTTCCATCCATTGGATTCATCTTTTAATCTCTTCATTGTAAGACAATGGTCCAGGAGTGGACAACGGTTGTCATAGCCGTCAGCAGTGGTAATAATTAAAAAAAAAACTTATTAATGTCATTATTGGTTGTGATATAGTTTATTTTCTTACTTTTAAATTTTCGTGGAAACCGAATGTGGACTTTAGAACAATTGACAAACCCTGTTACTAAATCCGCTTATCCCTAGCTCCAAATTATCCAGATAAGCTGAATGAAAAACACAAAAACAAAATGCCACTTGCGGTTTTTTTTTCTCAATTCAAAACATTATGTTCCTGGAAAAATCAACACCTGAAAACCGTTTATTTGAAAGAAAAAAAAGAGTAGACAAAATTTTTTAGAGTATTCCGAATTTGTAGAATAAAGATGTTATATTATATTGTATAACTTAAATTTACAAAAAAGTGAGATGCGCCACTTTTCCATTTCTTGTATTATCAGGATGCGTCTTCAATTTTACTTTTAGTTAACATCATACAAGACATTTTAACTCTACCACTAAACTACACCAATAAACTAGTACAAGATACGGCTACCATGAAAATTCCTGACTACACGTACCGAAGACTAAAGAGGAGCTGGATGAAGGATCTCTTTAGTTAACAAATGAAACCAAGTAAATCAGGAGGAGGTGCCAATGGATTCCGGTCTCTTTCGTGCCACTCATACCAATTTTTCTTCGTTTAGCAAGATATAACATTTGCCGGTTGTCTTAAATCAGAAGACAGGTATGAATAAAGTAAAAAATGTTTTTTAAAATATTTATTGCAATTTACAAATGTACATAATTATATATTCAGTAGATTTGATGTATGTTATTATGAAGTGATACAGGCGTGTAGAGAGACTACTCATTGGTAACACTCATGAAGTGTTCACTTTAATAGTTCTCGTGGCCATCTTCTTTTCAGCCACCTCGGAGGATTGTCAGGAATGGAAGAAGAACAAGGTTAGAAACTAGTCGGTTTGGATGGTTAGGGAGTTTATAATAGAAGGTGTTATATCTCCATTGATGGGTTACACTTTTGAACAAAGGAAGGAGCATTGAGGATTTTACGAAGGATACGATACGAGATGAATCCCAAGGTTTAGTGGAGCCCCAAAGCTCAACTCCATATGTCCAACCAGTATTATTAAAGGATACTGATAATCGGTAGGTTAAAAAAAAATATTATAAAAACAAACTTCAATGAGCCACTTTTACTCTCAACTTTTTGTTGAAAAAAACTTCCAATGTTTCGGCCCTTAGGTCATTTCCAAGGAAACAACCTTAATCATTGATATCATAATTCATTAAATTGTTTTTTTTGCAGTCTAATTGCCCATGTCTTATATCTTCGAAAGGTGTGGACTATGATTTATGATTATTGCAAATTATTTCAGTAAGTTATGTGGTAATGTAAACATAATTAATAAATCATTTGATGCCTAAAGACTGTACTTTTCAAAGGCTAAAGATTTAACTTTTAGATCCATTAGAAAGCCCTCTTTTTAGAAAGTTTACATAGGCTGATCAAGGTGGCCCAAGACAGGGAGTCGATCCTCTCCATCTTATAGGAGACAGAGGAGAGAAGGGGTGAATGAAGACTCGAAGGACCCAGGAGCAGAGCTAATAAGAATCATACGACAGGAGGACAAAGGAATATAAACAAGGAGTACCAATAGCCGGCGGCTCTGTTTCCTTAATAGTGTCACTGTAATATATTGGACCCCTCCTCTTATGAATTAAACATCGGGCCCTAAGACAGCCGCTCTGTCTGCCCCGATTACAAGCCCTACCCTAATAACCCTTAAATATTTAATCAGCCCTTAAAGCCCTTTTCTAATCTACAAAGGGAATCGCCTCTCTTTGTCTACGTCCCTTCTCTCCGTCTTCTTTGCCGGCTTCCTTTTTCTAAGGCGTTGAAACCCCATCCACTTAGTGGAAAGTAGATGAGATCAGGAGGGGAGGGGGAAGGAATTGACTAACGATAATTAAAACCACTTGGGATACCGCTTCGGCCATTGGCTATAGATTGTAGCCTAATTTGAGTTGATGATAATCGGCTGAATTTGGATAAAAATCGACTTCTTCAACGTCAGTTGTAACTTCTAGTATATTCTAATAAGTAATTCGTAAGTATATCAGTTGTAACTTCTAGTATACACCTAATTCGTTAAAAATGTTTTTAAGAGCGGCTAATTATATATGCTTTATAGGCTTTCCATTAACATATTAT
>NW_027108392.1:66922-70542 GCF_000696795.3 Halyomorpha halys | reverse complement strand
TATATATATATTTTAATCTGGATTATCTCTCTAGGAAGTCTGGTGAGTCAATTCATTTAAAATTTTTTTGAGGTTTGAGAAGTGAAGATGCACAAATGGTTGACATGACTTCCCATGTGAAATCATGAGGTGAATATTATTGTATAAATTAAAATATATAGGGATGAAGATTGGTGTTATGTTAGTTTTATTATTGTTATAGGTTTTAAAGTGCATGAATATGGGACAGTGGTCCTGAAACGTTGTACAATGTCATGAATAATTAATAAATAATTCATTCAAAAATAGAAGTCATTAACCTCAAAAACTTTTAAATGAATAAATATATTTTTTTCTTCTTATATCAACTTCATTTCTTGTTTTATTTGTTTGTCATGACTTTATTCGAGCACTCAAATCAATATCTCATATTTTTTTTTATGATTTCGATTTTATTATTTCAGCCCTACGTTTCTGTCATTTACATTACTATGTTAATGTGAATCCCTCCATAGACTATAAATAGTTAATACCTTCTATAATCAATACATCATAATTTAAGTATAGAATTAATATTAGAAGTAAATACTTAAAATGAATTTTAAATAATGTTTGTAACCCTATGATTTATACATTTAAACATATGTCATGTTTTATTTTATTTGTGTATAAATGTGCACATACGTCTGCATATATTCATTTATTTATATTTTAGTTTTTATATACCCATAAGTGTTTCAAATGAATTGATTGATACCTATATGTTCTTTTATTTTTAATTTGGCATAACGATTTATTTTATTTCATTTTCTAATATATTTTGTATCATAAATATAGTTTAAACTGAGTTATTCTTATTGTGTCAGTTTGTGGTTAGAAATTTATGTTACAGAATAAAATTTATTTTTTATCCTATTCAACACACCCCCCGTAATTTTAATATAACGGTTTCGATGATGCAGAGGATGTTTATAATTTTATTTGAGTTATTTTTATTCAATATTACATCCCTTAGGTATCCTTATACATACCTGGTAAGTCCGAAAAAAAATCTCCATTCTAGAGACGAATCGGAAAAAAATGTAATGGTTTATTATAAAACGATGGCTAAGACAAGATGTTTGTGAAGTTATGTGTTTATTTTTTTGTATTTGTTACAAGTATTTTATAATGGTCTTACTAATTTTAGTTTATGATATTGTTAATTGTTTTCCAAAAAAAAAAAGAAAAAAAAAAGGAATCTAAAATTCAAAGAAAGAAAAAGTATATCGACTGATTGATTTATTGTTCAACAATTGATATTGAATTGATCGATTGGAGAAGAATAAATCGAATCTTAGTCAAATTTTACACCCTAAATTTATTAGTATTATTTTCTAAAAGTTTTTCTCCATCTCTTCTTTGATGAGAATAAATTCTAGTGAATAAATTGAAAGGCTAAGGGAAGGCAGACAGTTGAAGTTGAGTGATTCCAGAAAAATATGTTTTTAATACAGAAGCGAGGATCTTCGGTCTAAATAAAAATTAAACATTATATTCATATGTAAGGAAAAATACATAATCCACTTCCTGATATGCCAATCTTTTTATGTAACCTATGACCATGTATACAAATTTCAACTATCATTTTTTGAGTTAATAATATTTACGCTTTAGATTATTTTCATTTTTTTTACTTAAACTTTTACCTCTTTTTTGGGGGGGAGGGAGTTTTGGTAAAATATAAATATAGTTTTTTATTTATTTCCATCATGTGGTTTCGATAATATTTTACTCAGCATTTTTTCTGTTAGTAAAAAAAAAATCATTGTCAGATTTTTGAGATGTAAATAAAAGAAAAATACACATAAACAATTCAGTTTTATTGAAAAATTAAGTATGCTTATAAAGCTACAGAAAATTTCTAAAGGTGCAGATTTGTACTGACCTTCATATGGTATGATAAACCCATTGTGGTAGAACATTAAAAGTTACAGAATTAATGGAAACAGCTGGAATTATGCCTAAGGTATCCAGTATAAGCTACTAACGAAATTATTTGATGATGAATTTATATTAAAAAAATCATATAATTCTTTCCATGCAAGATCTGCTATTGGTTATTAGAATTTTTAAAAAATGTACATTACAATGTCATTTCTAAGGATATGAATCAATAGTAGAATTATATGTATATTTGAAGGCGAATAAAAAAAAAATGCACCATTAAATTGAAAAATATGAGAAAATTAATTAAGTAAATAAATAATTGAGAGGTAAAATGACCTCAAAAAATGTTAGATTTCAGTAGTAATTATGAAAACAATAGATGAAATTATTTTCATCACATTCGTGTCTATCTGTAATATAAATCCATATCTCACTTATAAAGAAAAGAAAATAGCGCAACGTTTATACATATAAAACGAAAGAAAAAAAAACAAGATTTTTGTGAAGAAATCTTTCCGACAAAGTGGAAGAATGATTCAGATAGCCTTAGTAATTGTTATTGTAGAGACCAACATTTAGGACGGGAGATAAGGAAGAAGACAAACGACCATAAGCCTCGGTATTTTTGGAGAGATGTGGTGTCTAATTTTGTAGCTTACATATCTCCTCGCATCATGATTGAGGGTTGTCCTTTGCAATATACCACTCAGATTTATTAAATAATTTTATAAAAACGATTAATGGTTAAATTTTTTAATAATAAATTAACCTATCCCAAAACAATAATGGTATATACATGAGGAGATGATGGTTGGGGGTGCTGTCACAGAATAACTCAAATAAGTTTTAAAAAACTAATTAGTGCCAACATTTCGTAAAGAATGTCTAGCCTTCATCAGGGCTAAGAACAAAAATATGCAATTTAGTATTTAAGTAAAATAGCATAATTAATGAAAAAATATAAAGTTATATAATGCAAAGAAACAAAAAAATATTAATAATTTAATTTAAAAATTATAGTTATGGAAATAAAATAAAAGTAACTAATGTACTATGTAAGTCAAAAAAAGATTAAAGAATCAAAATATAAAATTAAGTAAGACAAATCAGTAATTAGAAAATATGACAATAATATTATTGTCTTATAAAATAGACATACTAACTATAGGGGCAATCTAGAACCTCTTGTTTGTGTTAGGTATATATATTTTTTTATCTTTAATTATTTTGTTTTTATCCTTCTTTTTTTCTATTATTAATTAATTATGTGTTTTTATTTTCATTTTTGTTTTACTTTTTTTAAAAATGTTATAAACAATGTAACAAATTATATATACTCAAATATTTTGTACTGTAAACATATAATATATCGCACAAGTATTTCTAAAGTGACATAAGTCTAAAACTTACATTTCTGGAAATGTGACACTCTTGCCTATGGAGGGGGAATAGCATTAAGGCAGCAAGAGTGACACAAGTCCCCTCTTGCGGACGAGCTCTGAAGCTAGGTTGATACAGTTTTGATGATTCATAAAGATATATTTACCAATTTCTTTCATAGTCATAACTCAAAACACCGATTTTTGAGTTGTGTCACTTTAGAAATACTAGGGCGATATGTAGTATGCCTTTCATGGCATGGAACATGTATAAAAGAAATAAACCATGTCTTTATGGAGTTACCACTAAGAGAAAAAAAAATATATATATAT
>NW_027108392.1:62453-66872 GCF_000696795.3 Halyomorpha halys | reverse complement strand
TTTAATTATGTTCGCGCAACTATTATTTTTTACTAACCATTTTCCCCGCTATTTACTGAGACGAAGAGGAAAAAATAAATAAATATTATAATATTAAGTCTTACTATACTTTATATTTTGTTTCTTTATTATTTTTTTGACTTACATATTACATTAGTTACATATATTTTCTTTCCATAACTATAATTTTTAAATTAAATTATTAATATTTCGTTGTTTCCTTACATTATATAATTTTATATATTTTTTATTTATTATGTTATTTTACTTACATATTTGATTACCTCTGTATACGTTTTATTTCCCACTTCTTTCATTACTTTATTTTTATCTATTTTCATTCTGTACAATTATTTACATAAATAATTCTATATATCTTTATTTATACGTATATCCTTTATTCACTGGTTATTATCTTGTATTTTGTTCTTAGCCCTAATAAAGGCTAGAAATTCTGGGCGAAACGTTGGCACTAATAAATAAGTTTTTTAAACTTATTTTATATAAATAAATAAGTTTTTTAAACTTATTTTATATATGTTTAACCCCCAAACATCTTCTCCTCATATGTATCTGTATATAATAGCTATCTTCTCATCATTAATAATAGTATATATGTGTTTCGTATATATCTCTATTGAAACGAGAACAAAATTATATTGTATTTATATGTTTTAGTTCGTATGATTGTTATTAAAGAATACAAAAATTATCTATTTGAATTTTTTGTCTATAACATCTATAATGAATGTCTCCTCCATAAAGCATGTATTAATGTAGCTGTTAGCGTTTATCGCGGAATAATACAATGCAATCAATCTTGGAACAATGAATATCAGTTAACCATATATTATAACTTAAATAGTCATTATATGCCAATTTCTCAGAAACAAGAGCTTATTATTTTTTTATTGCTACTTCCGTGTTCAACTGCCTTAAATAGTTAAATTACACTAATGTCAGTTATTTTTGAGCAACCGACAGTTTCCTTGTAGCTTGGATTAATTGGCTGGCCACGAATAAATCACTAAATTCAAGATAACTTAACACAAAATTCAATTACAAACGAATATACTATAATGATTGCAAATCAGACAAAACATGGCAAGAAGAAACAATATAAATTATTATATACTGAATACACATAAACCAAATTATTTAAAAAAACAAAACAAATTAAAAGAAATCAGAAGAGCAAAAGGAACAGGACTAAAGAATAGAATATTCATGGCTCAACGATTAAATTCCAACATCCTGTGGATTTTTTTGGATAATTTAGGCATCTTTATCATTATTGTATTCTGTATATGATTAATTTAACTATCAATCGACTAAATTATCATTTAATTGGTTTGTTTGTATCCTTAATGATGGCACTTTTAAGTTATTTTTGTTTTATAAATAAAATAAAAAACATTTCATTTTGTGTTCTAGTAATAATCCCTCTATCTTGGAAGTCAATGTTTTTATGTCATCTGTGGCCGTCCATAAAAATTACTGCCATTATTTTAATAATATTCATTACCTCTTAGCTTATTTTGTGTGGTTTTTTTTTTTACATTACCCTAATTTCAAGTCTTAGTGAAAACATATATATAAAATTTTTGTTTATCCTTTATACTTTATGAGTATATTTTATTTATAGATATAAAACAATATAAAACAAAACTTCTCTACATTTGGTAATTAGGATGTAAAAAACAATTATAATCAAACCCTAAAATTTAATAATTAAAAATCACTTCTTCAAATAAAAAAAAAGTAAATAAACAAACAAATACATTTTATAAAATAATTTTTAATACCACACTTTAAAAAAAAATGATTAAAAGAATGTAATAACGAAAATGGAATACAATTTTATAAGGCGTTTACAAGACATATTTTTTTTGTAACTTAATTTTTTGGGGTTTAATGTCCCTATGTTCTCAAACTCGGATCAGAAAGATGGATTATCCTACAAGTAACAAACTTTTAATAGCAAGAGTAATTAACATAATACTGGTAATTTCAGAAGATTAGGTTTTTATCAGCCTTTAAAATACGGTATATAATATCGTTACAAATTCAGATGGTTTTATTGTTTAGAGCAAATGTTATTAAAATTTTACTAGACAGATAATACAGCTATTTACAGCGTAGAATCTGTAAAAGTATGAACAAAGAATCTTCTTATAAAATTGAGTACTAACAAAAGGAAAGGAGAAAAGAAACAAACAGACAAAAGCAAATAGTAAATAAACATTGTTGAATAAATTAAATAATTTTCATATATGTTATTAAGATGAATGCAATTATGATATTTGTTTAAATAGCTGTTAGTTTAAAATAAAACTTATGTTTAATAAATTATGTTCGATCTATGAGTTCTTATCTAACATGTTTCCAAGGAGAATTAGACTTACGAAAGTTAGTTTAGTTTGGCAAACCGAAGTTTCATCCACTGATTTCCAGTTCCAAGAACAAAATTAATTACTAATGTCTACTGTTACGCAATATAAATAAACCGCAAAAATCAGTTCAATCCTGTTATATGGATGTTGTTATGAAATAAACGATAGAAGAAGTAAATAAGGGTTTCATAATATATAAGTATATAAACTCGAGAAAAATGGGATTTAACATTTTTATTATTCATATTCTACAATAGAATCTCAATTTTAAACTTCCCAAAAGTATCATGATTCAAGGTAAGTATTTAAATATTGTTCCAAGTAAAATTCCTTATTGTCTCTATAATGTCACATAATACCTTTATATGCTTCTTTTTCTCAAAACTCTATGCGCTCTCAAAACTATACCTATTAAAATATACGGGATATTTCTCGAAAATTGTATGGTGGAAAATCCCTCTGAAAAACGAGCTATTCATATGTTCTGAAACGTTCCAACAATAAACTATTGGGTCACAAAAGAATTTTGGACTTAAGTGTATAAAATGTTTATCATAAAAGTAGTCCTTTATGAACAAAATTTCCCGAAAAAAGGTAAAATAAAATTTTAAAAATCGGGTTTCATTCATTGGACCAACATAATAAACAAATTCGCAAAAAAATCATAACTACCGTATTTAATGCGAAGTATGATGTATAAGGTTACTGGACTAACCGGATCTGAAATATCTTCCAGCCAAATTTTCTATCTGTGTACCAAGTTCATATTGGGTGGATGCCATTAAGTTGTAAAGTCCGTGGAAATATAAACAAACACAGTCTGTCAATAAATTAGAGGTAAATGTTTTTTAGGATCTAAAGCGGGGTTTGTTCTAATGTATTAAATAAAGGCCTGATTAAAATAAGAAAATATCATTCATAAAAATCTGGTTCTGCTTACAGCTAGAGCTTTTAGCCATGACAATGTAAATATTTTTCAAAAAGTAGGTCTACCTCTAATTATAAATAAAGGCCTGTATATAGAGAGTCAAGTACGGACAGCTTAAGTTAAGAAAAATTATGACATAATAACAATATAGTCATTTTTGTGTTATATTATAAAGACCGAGGTCTTTTTCGTGGCTCCACCTCGATATGAAAATCAACCCGCTCAGGCCAATTTGAACCTGCGCCGCTGCCGTCAAGAATACTAAGATTTGCCCTAACAAGCTCGGCTAGAACTGACTTAATATTTGGGATAAACTAGCCTCCATTGGAATAAACCAACCATATTGGGATATAACTGTGCGTACGACTATCATATTGGCTAAATAAAAAATTTAAAGGTGAATCAACATCTTCCCTTTGGGTGGCAAGGTTTGTCCTTACATTGATACAATGGGTTTTATGAATAAATCGTACTCACCATCCTCTCGATCCTTTTTAGCACTCCGGTTATGGTTTTTTTCATTTTATTTCTTATTGGTTGTAACAAATACTGTTTGTCCGTAGTTTTTTAATTTTATTTTTACACAAAATTAAAAAAAAAAATAATATCCTACCTGAGAACCCGCTGACTCCTGTCGTACTTTACAACTTGGTCCTTGATGTGGACCTTGTGACTATTCCTCTGGCGCACCGCTAGGAGAGCATGCTTTCCCCTCGGCACCTGCCTGTGCTCTATCCTGTAGTAGCAGGTGATATTTCTGGGGTACACCCCCGGGTAGTTGGGGCTCTGGATCCTGCATGGTCTACTGTCGCACCTCTCCAGAATCCTAGAATTGAAACGTAAATCATTACTTAAGTTACAGCTTTAATGTAGCAATGCAGTGAGAGGGGATGAAGTCAGAGTTGTTTAGATGACATTTAAAACAATGTTTTTTTTTTTTAAATAATTTATTTATTGTTATTTACAACTGTATACACATATATACAACAAGTAAATTTCCTGTAAGTGACATAGTGACATGATACAAATATGTGGAGAATCTACCCACTGATAGAAGTCCAATAACATTTCTAGAGGTGAAGATCTCGAGGCCATCTT
>NW_027108392.1:59363-61963 GCF_000696795.3 Halyomorpha halys | reverse complement strand
GGGGTATTATTAAAGGATATTGTAGGGGAAGAGGTCATGGGTTTACGTCGAAGGGTAAATATGATTTGGTGGGATTTATTGGAATTTATTTTAATCCTCCAGTTTAAAAAAAAACAATGTTAAATTTAGAAATATAATCTAGAGATAAGTTACAATCTTGAACGAAAATTGAATTAACTAGTTGCCAGCACAATAGATCGCTTGTTTTTTTGTTTTATCAACCTCGAAATTGAATAGATTGATTTTCGCAACGCTGAAAGTAATTTCCATTTTTTTCCTACCTGGAAATTATTGGTAATCCTACAGGCTACTATACAATATATCTAGAATGGGAAAGTCGATAAGAATCATTCCGTGGATCCATGACGACGTAAATTTTAACCCGTTCAGCCCGAATTCGATTCCCTAGGTCGTGACATTAGGTTGCTAAGTTGAAGCCTTAGCAATCTCGGTTTTAGAAGAATTAACGAAATTCATTAATTACATATTTTATGTCAAAGAAAATTAATTTTAAGTGGTTTAAGGTAGGAATAGTCAATTCGTTACAATTTATTCCATTTTGTTCACATTAAACAGGCCTGCTTTAATACTATTCTAAACTTTAAAACCCTAATAGTTCCTTCTTCTTATCCTCAAAAACATTACTTTTAGGTCATTCCCTGTTTCTCATGCAAAGTTAGGACTTAAGACTTTATTACGATAATTGCTATAAAATCGTCTGCTTCTCCGAATGAAAATAAATCAATTCATCAAAGCTCTGAATTTAATTTACTCATGTTGAAACCTCTTATTTCATAAGATATATTTATTAAAAATAATCGAAGTACTATGAAGATAGTGAGAAATTTAGAGGGAGGTTAAAAATAGGAATTGCTTGTTTTTTTTTTCAATTTCGAAATAACTTAACTCGCGCCATTTGTCCAGATGTATAAAAGACTACATTTAATGTAGGAAGAGCACCTTACGGAAGTTGCAGTAGTCAGATATAGATAATTAATTAAAAGGTTAATCCCGTTTACCAGGTCAAACCTCAATTTAGTTATTCATTCAGTTATATTTAAGATATTCTATGAATGTTGAACTTAAGCCTATGAGAATGATTCAATCAAGTTTTTTTAGGGCCAACTGTTCCTGCTAAAATCTATTTATGTCTAATAATGACTCTGCGTTAATATCAAGTCGATCGGAAGTAATGTAATTAAAATATTGTTCATGGAATCATGTTTTAAATAAATTTTAGTATTCTGTTTTAAGTGTATCATACAAAATAATTGAAATAATAATAAAAAAAAAGCACATGAAAATGAGGTAGGAGTTTATTTATAATAAGTAGATTTCTGTGAACAGCTGAGTTCAATAATCAGTACCATATTTAAATTAAAATTCATATTTCAGAAAAAAACCCAGATAATTCACGTTTGTCATCTTCTAAATAGTTTTTTTTTTTTCAAGATCGGAATACTTTAACGCTTTCATTCATCTGTGGTTAGGTATAAGGAGTAAATTTATTTTTCCCCAGTATAGGACTCCAATGAGAGTCTTGGAAAAAAACAAAAAAAAAAATTTATTTTTGCCAAAGCAGGACTTTGTATAAGTCTAATATGCCTTCTTTAATACTCCTATGTCTAATATAATTTTTTTTTAAATTAATTTTTAACATGTAAAATAAGAAGAACGTGTTTCTTCTATATATACATAATATTTATTAAAGATAACATGGTTCAAAACTGATGGAAAACATGAAATAGAAATAGGCTATCACAAAATAACTTGTCAGGACGAAAATAGAAACATCTCCCGTACACCTGACTACATCCTCTATTTCCTTTGTTGTTTCTGGATGAGAAAACATGAAAGATGAGAATAATGTAACAACTATCCGTCAGTGAAATGGATGTGACTCGTTCTTTCTTTAACCAAATTACATTTTTATTCCATCAACAATATTTTCTGGTATATTTTAAGTTAATAAACAATTTATTTATTTTAATTTTTTGCGATAAATGCAATATCTGAAGCATTTATGGTAAATTGGTAAGAGGAGCTTAAATTCAAAATGACACATTGTTTTAATTTGTCTTCCTTTTTATTTTCTGTTAATTATTATTGTTGGCAGTGATTAAACTTTTATTCTATTAATTATATCATTTATTATTTTATCATTTATTATTAATTATATATTATTATTTTTAGATGGCTTTTACTATTTTATTTGTTTTTCAGTTGTTTGCCTATCATTAATGTGTTCTCAAAATCAAAATTATGTTGTATTCATATCCTATGTAATACTAATATTAAGGTTGTTGTATTAATATTTTTATATTTATGCGATTTGCTTGACTTTTCAACAAATAAGATAAAAAAACAACAATAATTAAAAGAGAGAAAATAAAATTAATTTATAAGAGAAAGAAAATGAACAAACAATAAAAAAAACAGCAAAAAAAAGTTAGATACCTAAAATCATACTACTGAGTAATAGGATCTGTTAAATAGTTGGATTAATAGGAGCCCAAAATTTTAATAAAAACAAATTAATCCTTTACAAAACAACTTTTATAACTTTATTAAACTTTGAAACTTAAATTGAATGTATACAA
>NW_027108392.1:51944-54473 GCF_000696795.3 Halyomorpha halys | reverse complement strand
ATTTGTTTGTATACTATTCCTTTTCAACTGTATGTTACTCTAAATGTTGTTGTTATCTCTTCTGTTCTATAGCCCTGATGAAGATCTGAAACTCAGGTCGAAACGTCGGCATAAAATAAATAAATATGGTTTTGTTTATTTATGTTTTTCTTTGCTGACCGCACCCCCCGACAAACTTCTTCAATTATTATTTTACATTTTTTCTACTGTTTAAAAATTATAAATATGTTAAAAAAACAAAGGTGTATCGATTATAGCCTTATGGCAAATCGTATATAATAATTAATAAAAAAGAACTTTTTTAAAAAAAGTCAATTAGTTCATAGTTTATATACTTATAGCCCAATATGAAAATTTAAAAACTATGGAAAATAATGTTCAATCTTTGATATCAATTTTACCTTCAGGTCAAAAAAAAAATTAACTTGGAAGTTACAAATTCTAATATGAATAAAGAGTAGAGGTTAGATAAGGGATGTAAAATATTATAAGAACAAACAGTTAATTTTAGGAAATATAGAAATTTTTTTATTTCGTACTCTCATTAAAATAAATAAGTACTCATTTTAAACCATACATATGAAACGTATTATATATGATTTTATTGAGTCTTCTCCCTTCGATTGCCTTGCGACATTATAAGGTGTTGATATCAGTCCAGCTAAGGTGGTTTAGTCTAGCTATAGCCTAAGGCTATGCTATGGAATTAATGGAAGGTCAAGGGACCGTTTCTCTGGTAGCATAAAAAGAAAACATAATTAATACAAATTTTGCTCATTGTTTTGAAATTACAACGAGAAGAAACCTTTCCAGGAAAGTTTAAAAAAAAGAAAAAAGATAACATTATTTTACACTATACTACAAATTGATATAGTATTACATTATGAATGTAGATATCTACTTAAAAACCAAAGATTTCGTATTTAAAAAGTTTATATTACTAATTTTTGATATTTTAAAAATTTATTTTGGATAATTTTTGAATTTAGATTTTACTTATTGTAGAATAACAAACTAACAAACTACCATTTTTATTCTGCGAACTTGAGTAGATTGGGAGTAGGACCGAGTGTATCGGATGCTCTGAATGATGACCAGAAGAACGTGGAAATGGTCTTAGTTTTCTTAAAAAGGAATGGCCTTTTGAATAAGATTTAAACCAGAAAATCTGTTATACATAATAAAAAAATACCAACAGAAGTAATTATTTAATTTTTTTTTCTCGAAATTATTTAAAGTGAAATAGAATTATAGAAATAAAATATAAAGCACGAAACATGGGCGTTGATGACCTCAGGGTTTTACGCCCTTAAGCCCCAGACAACAACAACAACAAACTACAGTTAATTTTTTTTTCTAAAATGTTTATAAAAAAATAAGTAGGTATTTTCATCAGGTCATCAGATATATGATGTATGTTCCTTTAAGAAGTATATCTAGTTTAAAATGTCCACAGAAATATTCCCCTCACTATTGCATTGAAATCCAATGCTTGTGCTATCCATAAGTCACCATTTAGTTCCCTTCTATTTTGTATACTCAATAGCCGATGCAAAAGACAAATACTCCAGGGAGTATTATTTTCCAAAATGAGGTTTTAGCATTTATCTGTGGTGAATATTTTGGTTTTATGATTACTTAAAATGATAAATTTCAAATGAAAAATGATAAACGGTTCAAAGCTCTTAAAAATGCACATGTTGCGATATCCTACTCCCTTGCAAATATTGATTTATACACGGTGTTCCAGAATCATTTTACTCCTTCCTGAAATTCCACCATCATAAAAATTTATGAATGAAACTTCCATGGGCACAATTGCCGTATGTTCTAATATTAGTACAATCTACTTCAGAACTTCTCGAACGCTTATAACTAATTTTTTTTAATGAAATGAAATATATTTTTATTACAGATTCTTGTATAAAAAATATTTCTACAATCAGGTTACATTGGTGAAAATATATAAAATAATAAAACGCTACAGAAAGGCGGAATACACAAAAACCCACATTTTTTTAAGACAAATTTTCATTATTTCCAAAAGAAACTATTTTATCCAACAAACAGCCAAAAAAAATAAATAAAAACCTCGAGCACTATCTAGCTCAAAAAAAATAAATCTGCAAGAAATGGCCGTCAAACACAAATCACCACTCAAGAATTCAAAACCGAACATTCTATTAAATATTGTATTACACAATGAATCAGTGAAAAATTATTAAATTAACTCAAATTTATCGGATTTATGAAATTGAATAGTTGTTGATGTTGTATTAAAGTAGAGAACGGGATGATATCCATACCCTTCAATAGAATACTCATACTTATGGTAAAATACATCATAATAACCATGCTCTCGATGGGAGACTAGAGGCTACAAATCCTCACAAACACCTGTGGTCTATCACAGACAGCTATGTCTGCAAAGCAATATATATATTTCTTTATTAGTTATGATATGACAAGATATATTGTCTGGCATAATAAATATATAAATGTAATAAATGTAAATAACGTAACCGAACT
>NW_027108392.1:46609-51756 GCF_000696795.3 Halyomorpha halys | reverse complement strand
ATGACGAACTGCCAAAAAATCTTTTGATTTTTATAATGAAAAGCAAAGATAAAGAAGAGGTCTAATTAAATGAAATTTAATAATTTTAATACTATCTTAAAAAAATACAACATTAAATATTTTATTATTTTATGAACTTCACTGGAATACAATTCATCAAAATATTCTTAGGAATCTGAGAATACTTTTTGAAATTGATATTAAATTCATCACGTTCATTTAAGTGACAGGGTATGTGAAAATATGTCGGATATTAGTTAACTTTATAACAGAGCACTAGGAGGGTTACTTATTAAGGTCCTTGTAAGAGGCCCTTTGATGTTAAAGCGAGGCCAGAGAAATTTAACAGGCTTCTGTAGGCTACAGGCGACAAAAGGGTTGACGTAGCAGAAACCATTGGAGCAATGAGCAGGCTACATATTCTCATTCCGATTTAATTAATAGCGTATCTACATGTATGGAATTTCAGAAATATAAGTGATAATTTTCAATGAATTTCAAAATGACTATGCAGAAAGAAAATATTTCTTGGGAAATTGTACACTAATGATGACGTTCATCACAATTTTAAATAAACTCTATTATCTAGTTAAATGTTATACTTGATTTTGCATTTTTTTTTATTGCAATATAATATTTGCCTGCATTGATCAGCGGTAAAGGAAACTAATTACCCAGAAGTTTCAGTTCTGTTCAGTGGAACCAAAAGTTTTTCAACTAATAAAAGATGTACAATGTGTTCCAATATTATTATTATTATTAATGTATTTATCTGTCACCCTGTTTGAATCAATAAAAATAGAATAGAAAAAATAAAATTGTGACCTTATTACTGTATAAAAACTATATAATTTTGGAAAGATTAATATGGTTCAAGATCTAATTATGTACATAAATATTTGGAAATTGTTAGGATATAATAGAAAAATTCCCAGTAAATAGCCTACAATAATCTGTAAGCGTTTCTTTAATTTAGAATTTGGACAACAAACACTATATCAGGTATACGCAGGTAAAAAGTCACTTGTTTGTTGTTGTTTTAAATTGTTTGTAGGTTCAACTTACTGTACATCGCACATAAACATACTGAAAAGACTTATTAAGAGACGATATATAATTTTAAGTGATCTAAACAGGTTCAGGAAGAAAAGGGGAGTTACATAATCAAAGCCACAGCAAGGAGGAGTGGTATACTTTCTACTTTTCTTAAAAGCAAAAATGAAACCAAAAAGGACACGCCCTTGGAGTTTAGATTTACGTTGAGGTTAATAGGAATCCCTACCATTGTTATCTACACTAAAACAGCAATGATTGGCTTGTATTCTTTTCCTACTGAGCCTTTTGTGCTTCACTTTCACTGAGCCTTTTGGTGATCAGTAGGAAACAAAAATAGGTAAAATAGAAATGAATTCTGTAAGTTTGTCACATATTTTAATATTTTTCACTGCTCTTTAAGTTTTATTATTTTTTTACGTTACCTCCCTTTACTTTCAGTATATACTTGGATCTCTTGGAGTAGTATGTATTTTAGAATGTTAATATCAGATTTGTCGTAAATTAAACCGACAGAATATTTACGAAATCTCCAAAACCAAATAGATATGATGCATAATCTGGATGTAAAACTAACATTAATTACTAATATTTTTTTACTTTATGTCTAAACATATCATTAAAACTTTTATTATTTATTAATATAAACAAAGTTTATAACTGAAAGTATCATTTCCAAACATTAACAAAATGATATGTAAATTACAGAGATTATACAAAACGGTACACTGGAGAAGTCGATAAGGTTTGTTAACTGTTATCACGGTTGAGTGGTATTTGATCAGTTAATATTTGCTTTATGTCAGTCGGTATTTGAGTACTGAGTACATGGGCGCCGTTAGTTTGGATGGCTATATTATTATTTCAAATCAAACATCATACTCATCTAGTAGGAAATTTCCAATAATTACTGAGCTGTAGGTAGATTTCAGCCTACCTCTGAAAAGAATTTGTAATGTTGTAAAAACTTATATTCATACAGGAGAGATAACTCGTGTTATCTGAAACGTTATAATTAACCTATTAAGCATGTGAATTGCTTAAAAGAAAAAATAAGCAACCTAATAATGAAAGGGCAGTATATGACGTAGCAATCATATTCGTTGGTTGAATGCTAGAAGATTATTAGTTGATCTTCTGAATTTAATTGGAGAAAGATAGCAAAAATAGAAATAAAAATATTAATAAATAATGTTTCGCTCCACTTTGCAAGATATATCTTACACATTTAATTTCTGATTTTTCTTCCTAATCTCAAATTTTCCTTTTAAGATCGTTACATCCTCCACCATGCCATCTACTTCCACCATTCTACCTTTTTCCGTTTTAAACCTACCAGAATTTAGCTGCACATCTGTATTATTATTCTTTATTTATTCATTTATCTATCCCTTGATTTGTTACTGCAATATACTTACATATTATTTACTCAGCACTCTTTCCTTTTTTTTTTGTAGTATATTTGTTACTACTTCTATAAATTATTATTATACCATGCACTACTCTAGTAGTACATTTGTGATTCTATCACTCATTTCTAAATGTGTTATTAATTATGCTATTTATCAATATTAATGAGCTTTTAGTATACTGTGTTGCATTTTTTAAAATATAATTTGGTTACAACAATATCATACAATGTTTGTATTTTGCTGTCATTTTTCCAACAATTTAGTATTCAATACGCTCATTATACATAAAAAAGATATATTAAAACATTTGTATGCCTTATTTTTATGTTATAATTTAGGAATCCTTAACTCATTTTGTTTCATAAAAACCTTTCACGTTTTAGAATTAACGCACGAATTTATTTTTCAGTATTTTCTGCTAAAAATTGCGTTTTTGTTTATTATTTTAAAATTTTTACCAGGGATGTCATTCTTCCATCAGTGACAAAATTGTTAGCAACTCATGAATAATCAGCAATTACATATAAATTAATGAGTATATGTAATTTTTAGTATGAATTTCGGTGAAAGCAGTAGTGAGAGATAGATATTAGGGATTTTTTTATATTTCGACTGAATATAATTATGGTGAATTTTCATATCTCATACCTGTTTACTAAGCCAGTGGTATCAAAGTTTTCAACTGAAGCAACGTTCTTGCACAAAATAATTGCGGCACTTTCTCGAACTAAGAATAATAACGGTACAATTATCCTTAGAGCACTTGAAGACGTAGGAAAAAGAGAAAAAGAGTTAAAGGTGATGCTGAAATTCACTGTATATTTACAGATAATTTTTTTTTTCAATATTTCAAGAAAGTAACATACACAAGCTGCATCTCTGTTACGCTAGTGAAACCGGTTTCGGGACTAGGTTAACATTCTAAACCGTTAATTGAACAAGAAATTATAGTCAAATTTACTTCGCTTACGTATATTATGGGCTTGATAATATAAAATATGACTGGTCTTATCTGACAAACGGGCGATAGAAGGTTATCTACAGGTTACTACCCTATTCTAATCCCGGAAGGAAAGTAAAAGGATTTGAACCGGTGCCACTGCAATAACGAAATATTATTGTTCTTGTTCTATTGTTAATTATCAATTATTGTTAATTTTCTTAATCATCATCCATAACAATAGCCTCAGTTCCAATTTCCGATAGTTTACATGCAACAAGAATTATGAAATCCGCAGTGGTACCTACCTATTTGGATCCGATGAAACAGTACACGACAGAACTCCAAGTCCTCGATCCGAACAAGGAAGGAGACTTAAACTTGCGGAGGACTAAGTTGCCTCTAATCCTCAACTCATTGCTATTCATCCTACGGCAGATGTAATCGCACTCCTCTTTGGGGGAACTTCGATAATAGTCCTACAGCCGATGCCAAAATCTCCAGTTTCTGTCCCGGGCTCTTTCATCTTCATGTCTCAGATCGTTTTCTCTCTCACTAGATATCATTGTCTGAATTAGTTGTTGATCAGAGGTCACTATTAAATCATTGTTTACCCCACTTGCATACAAATATATAGTAAGGCCAAGTATTGTTACCGTCAAAAATCTTGAATCCGAATTTTCAATGGTAATAAACAATTTAATTTAAGGTTATTGAATCAAAATAACTGAATGTCGCTAGACTGTACGAAGGTGAGCCTAACTCAAAAACAAAAAGTTATACGAAATTAAAATTATGCATTAAGTTAAGTATATATCTGGGGTTAACACCAACGTTTTCACTCACAATATCGACTTACAAGAACTGCAACTTTATGTTATCGAATTTACAAATTATTATCACTTTCTCGAAAAGTATTGGCAATATTTTGATCAGACGCAATTAAATGGAAAATTACTTTTTCTATTGAACCTTTCATTTTTTTTTAATATTTAACCATCTCTTATTATTTGTAAAAATATAAAATGGATAAATATGAACCATCAAAGCGCTTGATAATTGAATGGAAGCGAAATATTTTCTATATACCACTGCAGAGGCGATGATTTTAGGAAAATTAATATTTTCATTTAATATTTCTTAACATGTAAAGCTTCATAAAGTAATGGAAAGTGACAAAAAGTGGATACAGTTTTCGTTTTCCATGATTGTTGTAATAGTCAATTTTTAAAAGTACAAGTATACTGCTCTTATTTCAATTTAATTACTATTGTTTATCTTAAGCTCACATCTTACAACAAAAATTGGGGTACACGGAAAATATTTAATATTTACCATTAATTAATTATTTTTCGTGCACACCAATTTTCCTATAGACTTTACGCAACATTAATACTTTCACTAATATGATAAATTGCTATTTTTAATACCCCAAGAAAGGGTTAGTTTTAATTCAAAGTACGATATTTATTTAGTCTTTAATTTTAATTTTTTTATTTATTTATTGATAAATATTACAATCTGACACAACTTTGGGCAATAAGTAATTGAAATAAATGATCACATTCATACTAAAATTTAGTATATATAAAGTTAAGTATCGGCAAAAGCCAGATGTAAAAAAAAAAAGAGAAGAAGGAATAAGATGTAACACGTGTGAACTGCTGTAACATACTAACTTTATTAGGTTCGGTACATCTCTTTATATACATCCGATCAGCTGATCTCCTCAGTCAGCTGAC
>NW_027108392.1:34360-39754 GCF_000696795.3 Halyomorpha halys | reverse complement strand
TATAAGAGAAATTCCTGGATGTATATATATTAAAAAATAAATAAAATGAACAAAATCAAACTATGTACATGAAGAAATAAGGATAAAATAAAATAAGTAAAATTTTGAACTAATAAAACAATGAAACAAATAAAAAAAAAAAGCTTCTTTAGTTTAACGGAAAAAAAAATTCTAAAACGCCATATGCCATGAAGGACGAAAAAATTAACATGAAATTTAATTTGCAATGAGTTGTTCATTTTCCTCCAGCCTTGAAATTCAAGGTTGTGCTGTAGGCACTTGGCCTTAATTAATTAATAATTAATAATAGCTCGCGCTATTGTACATAACATTTTTCACTTTATTTTAATAATTAATTTTATTTATTATTTTATTAAAAATATAACTAGGTTGTTGAATTGCTCTAAAATACTTTTTTTTCAATTACATTATTAGTCTCTAATCAGGGGAATGTATTTTTATTTCAATTCATGTTTGTAACAGTTATGAGGTAAGAGAAGTACACGGGACTTAACTGTCTAACTAAGGGGCAAGGAAAGCGTGATGTGAGATCGTCAGGTCGATTTCCAGTATTCTAAATATTTAAATGGTTTTATAGTTTTATTTCATAGCTATTTCTACGATTTAATTTAGTCTATATTATTATACATTTATTTTTTTTATTATTTTTTTTTTATTATTATACACATTTATTTTTTTTTTTTTATTTATTATTTTTGTCTTGTAAATAAGGTGATTGTGTACTCTTATAGTGAATATAGAAGATTTTTAAAATCGTTAACAAATGTAAGTTATTAATTTACATGATAGAATAAAAAAGTAAGAAACAAACTTCTTAATGATTGGACTATTTATGTTCTTCAAATGACGTAAATTAATGTCAAAAAAGCTAACAAAGACGATACTTTATGATAAGGTGTTCAAATACCGCATATTTTGGTTTACCACATAACAATACACAAATAAGTCGCAAAAACTGTTAGTAGAAGAATATTGAAACAACAGCAAATGCTGCTACAGTAGCGATTGTGCCTTCAGGGTCCTGTTTCATAATAAAGTACAAACTAATACTATTAGTCTTGTATATTTATTTTAATTCAATTACACTCAATTGTACAATAGTAACTTATACTTTAGTATTTTTTAATTCCTGTAATATCACTAATAGTCATCCCTATCATGAAAAAAATAAGTATTAGTATTATTACCACACTAGTTTCTACACTTGTACTATCAACTAATACTATTAGCTTTTATTATGAAACAGGGCCTTGATGTCTGATCAATAAATGGATAACAATAAATACCAGAATAGTAACATGGATTTATAAAGGATTTATTTGATCAAATCGAAAGTTATAATATATATTATAATTATATAATGCAGATTGGAGTATCATTCAAAAATGTAGATCAAGTTGGAGATCCAATCATCGACTATAATACCTACCCTACTTACAATATATCCCGGCATCCCTGACTGGATATTAAATCAAGATTTAGCTGTTAATTACTTGAGGTAAGGTAATGCATAAGTAATTAGCAAGAGACTCACCTGTCGCAGTAACTACCCGGGACTAGGTCACCCCTCCACGAGGCCACCGAGCGGTTCCCGTACCTCAGGTGTGCCTCTCCTCGCCGCAGGAACTTGTAGGCCAGCTTGAAGTCGAAGTTGTAACCGATACCCTGTCGTACAGAAATTATTCACACTTAGTAAGACAAATAATTTTCACATTACAATGATTATAGTTTACAGTCAGCTCAGAACTAAAAAATGTAAAATAAAATATTACGCATAAAATATATTTTAAAAAATGTACTTTCCATTGCTTTATTGATATACATTTAAAAATCATTGACATTTACAAAATAAAAATATATTCTTAGTGAAAATTAGTAGACGCGGCAATGCTTCACAATTGCTAGATTTATGAATGTAATTATAAAAAAGACAAGCCATGCAAAGATATCCACTTAAAGTGTGTCTTTTGTACTTAGTTATATCATACACGTACGAAAATTGTAATTGTTCCCAACATTTTTTAAGAATTTGACTAAAAAAATTAAGCTGCATTGAATTTGTGCTTACTTTAACTGGAAAGTAACAAGGACGTTTACCCTAAAAACGTTTTGGAATTCTTCTAAGAAAATAATTTTTTTTTTTTTTAACCTAACCTATTTATTTTTTTTTTATGGTTACAGAATACAGAATAATATAATGCAATACATTATACATATACAAATAACATTATATCTTCGTTTGCCGTATGGCATTATAAGATGAGCAAACAAGGTCCGCTGAAGGCGGTTATACATTGGTGGCATGATAGCTGGGCTTACAAGAAATGGGGAGGAAAATAAAATTGTATCTGTGTTTTATTTAAATGACGAAATTCACACACCACTCTCAAAACCATTATTTTTTTTAAGCGGGAAGATAATAAATAAAAATCAAGTATCTAAACTATGTTCAACTGCCTGTCTGGAATGAAATTATCCTTCCAACAATTACATGGAAAGTACGCCATAAATGAAAAGGTATTGTTTAAAATTTAAATTTTTTATTAAGATCCTTTTTCAATCATCGATAAAAAGTGAGGTCTTATGTAAGAAGACTTGCAGGATGACAACAGGTTCATTCAGTAACTTAATATCCACTTCTTACAAATTTATTCTACCTTTAAACTTCAAAATCGCTCTCTTTTTTTTTTTTTTTTTTTTTTTTTTTTTTTTTTTTTTTTTTTTTTTTTTTTTTTTTTTTTTTTTTTTTTTTTTTTTTTTTTTTAAGATGTGGCGTTGTTAAAAAGAGTGAGTGATACGACAAAAATATAATTTATTTTTAAATAATTCTTTTTCAACACTATAGTACTGTTAATTTGGGTGATTGCCGTTACTGAGTTTTAACAGTAGATAAAAAACATAAGATGACTATAATCCTAAATCATTCCATATTGATGTAGTACCTGATTTGCCTCTTCAAAAATTATAGATATAGTACATCACTTATGGGAGTAACAGGTATCATGATTTTATAAATGAAGGGGCAACCTTCATCGCAATCAGGCATGTTTCAATAAATTCATTGGTTACATTGCAATATAAGTACATATAATATATATCTGTGTGTATATGATTAAAATATTTGTTAAATATTTTAATCATGGGTAAATTAATTACATTAATATTTTTAGATTTATTTATTAATTTTTTTTCTGATTTATAATATCTTTGGCCAAAATGCTAAATTATAATTTTTTTTCTCTATTTAAAATAAACATGAATAGGCAATGTAATAAAAATTTTCTTTAAAAAAATATTTTAGTATGGTGATATAGACTACATTTTTATACTATAAATGTAAATAAAGTTGATAAATTTGTATAAATGAGAAATAAACAATTTTAATTGTCATGCAAGGCACAAAAATGTTCCTGATATAAAAATAATCATATTGAAAAACAGTTGCCACTTAAAAATAAAAAATATATATAATATAAATCTAAACTATGCCAATTACGTTTGTTTCTTGTTCTAGATATTTCAAAGTTAAATAAAATAAAATATTATTTTGTCTGCAAGATCGAAAATCTTTTTCAAGATTGGCTTTTTTATTTTCAATTTTCAGGATTGGCTGTTTCTTTATCAAAAAATATTAAATAAATTATATACTTTTCATAAAAAAAAAAAAAATACCAACATCTCCTTTTAAAGTACTGGAAAAGTAGAACTAAGCACTTTTTTTTTTTTTTAATGCATGTAATAAGTTTTCACCTCTACCCCAACATTATTTATAATGTTAACTAAATCCGGTTCCTTTAGATATCCGAACCTACAGCGTTTACGCAACAGTGACTGATAACCAGAGGTATTCCTTGATAAGACTTTCCCCTCCCCACAGAAATGGTTACCCTAGAGAGAAACAGATCGGGCCGCAGGTGTTGGACAAGATGCCACTCCTCCCCGCTGGCCCTGACAAACGAGAGGCGGAGCGTTTTCCGATCAAGTACTCATTCTTCTTACTCACGGCCTTCTTGCCGGATCGATGTCGGCAATTCTCTTCTCATAGCCTCTCTACCTCACGTACCATACGTATCTACTTACCAGTCGAAATTAAAATGTCAACGTTTATTTAATTTTGTTTCTTTTTCTATATATCTAT
The DNA here is from genome assembly GCF_000696795.3 of Halyomorpha halys. Lineage (NCBI taxonomy): Eukaryota > Metazoa > Arthropoda > Insecta > Hemiptera > Pentatomidae > Halyomorpha > Halyomorpha halys. Next base: position 35,595 of record NW_027108392.1, on the reverse strand, counting down.
ATGATTCTCAATTTAATTTCAAAAGCACCTAAGATTGCTTTAAGGATACGATCTCTCGACATAATTTTGCTCTGAAGTGAAAATTAATAATTATTATTTTAAATAAATTTTTAGCTGTTTATGTTTTTTTCAGTAACTTTAATGTTATTTTTTTTCCATATTTATTTACTTATTGTTTAATTATTTAGTGAAAAATCTAAGAGTTATAACTTAGCTGGTGCTTATTTACAAATTTAATGAAATTCAAGTCTTTATCAAGGGATATCTCTTAACATCGGATTGGTTGGCTCTATTTGTTTAAATATACAAAAATAAAATATTATAGTAGTAGTAGCAGAACATTTAAAACATAAAAAAATCATCAACATCGTCTTTTGTGGTTTTTTGAAGTTTCTAATTATGGTTTATGTGAGATAGGTGTTATTGTACTTTTCGAAAAGAAGCTTCTGATATGGAATTGAGGTGTAAAAATACAGGAAAAATATTCTGTATAAAACAATACGAATCTATTATAAAATGAAGCACTTTAAGCGCTTTAAACTCTTCTGTTATGACACTATATTATAACGTATTCAAGTTTCGTAACTTTGTATTAAACTATGTATAAGTGTATGAAAACTTTTTTTTAAAAGGAACTTTCAACTCTCTTTAGCTATGTATGAAGCGTGAAAATTTTAAAGGAGTGGATTTTTAATACCCCTAATGTGACATAAATAGTCCCATATTTATACAAATTGAAGTAGTAACAGATAAAGGACAACAGGATTATTTGGTATATCCCATTATAGGAAGTGGATATAGAAGGGCATTAGGGCATAAAGAATTCAACAGTCGAGATAAAAAAAAAAATATGAGAAATCGGGTTACTTAAGGCATCAAACACCAAGTGAATAAGTTTTTTAAATGACAAAATATATCTATGGTACTTGAAAAAAAAAAAAAACTTACAGAAATTAACAGTAAAGGGGTAATAAAAAAAGATATAAGTCAAAGACTGGTCAACGTTTGCGAGAAACTGGTTTTTAACGAAAAATCTGTACGGCAAAAGGAATAACTGTTTATTTAGACATTAACCACTTTAAGTTGATGCGGCGAGAGGGATGCGCTGGGATCTTTTGAGCTCTGCTCTACCCCTCACACGTGGGGGATAGAGTGGGCTCGGGGGTCCTCCGGTCGATTATGTAAATATGGTATATATTATTTTATCATTATGTTATTTTATTTATTTATTTTTC
>NW_027108392.1:28038-34295 GCF_000696795.3 Halyomorpha halys | reverse complement strand
TTTTTATTTTAGTATGTATGAGATCATTCATCACCTATTGCCCACAACTGTGTGGCTGATTGTAATATCTATCAATAAATAAATCTATCAACCAAATTTGGACATTAACATTTTTATTGTAGGGAGGGAACATTTTCCAATAGTATTCTAGTAATAATTTTGAGTAATATTAAAAAAAATCAATATGAAATAAAATCTGAATCAGTCTATAATAAAATTATATAACTTTAAGATTCAATGATTAAGTAAAAATAAAATTAATTTTTCATCTGCCATGTAAGTTTGTTTTTGTTTGACTTAAAATAGAGAAAAATATACAAACAAAGTTAATGAGAATTTATTATGATATAAAATTTTAGACTTTGACAATATTTAATTTATAATATAAATAACTATCCATTTAAATGGGTAAAAACTTCTTTTATTTATGGAAACTGAATATCTGAAGTTCTGAATAATGATAAATTATTTATTTGTATAGGAGAGAGCATCCTTATCATTAACTGAGATATAAAGTTTATAAGGTTTTAAATTGAATTTTGTTAGAATATATTCTGGGATAAACAAAGATTCAGTTAAATTTCAGCCTGAATTTTAAACCCCTAACACGGTATCAAAAGGTCCCGCTACAATGGGCCAGCTCTCATTACAGAGAAGACCCTGTAGCAGCGAAATGCCGACCAATTGTGAAAAACGACTCGACTCAGGCATTCGTAGCTTTTCCAGGGGGGCCAATTCCGTTTTCACTCCATTTATATACCGCTCCTTTCCGGGAAACGTCTTCCCCAAAGTTTAATTCGCCAAAAATTACTTCCTCGGTCTTTCCTTATAAAAAACTGTATTTCACCTCACCTTCGGCTATACTTCACTCATATTTTACATTGTAGCTCATAATTCAACATGATTTGTCCGTGTTGTTGTTAGGTGAAATCAATTGTAAATTATTATAAAGCTGAATCAATAATAAAGAAATTTAAGTGATATATTCAATTGAGTTATTTAATATGATGTAATATATACTATATAGATTATAGAAACATTCTGAGCATTACTTGGATCGATTTTAAATAATAAAATTGCAGCAAAGTTTACTTTATGAAATCATTTTTGTAAAATCCCCAAAAATCCAAAATAAAATATAACTTGAGGTCAATGAAACTCCATTAGTATTCTATACCTTTTGAAGGAAGTACTTCGCTTTGTTAGCAATCCCGTTGTATTTACTAGTCTAATTAATAACATAATAATTACATGAAAAAGAGACATACAACACAGAGAGATCATGATCAAAAAATAATTATAGGGCGTCTTCCTTTCCTGCACTGCTCCCAATATCCCCTTATTAGAGGGACTCTAATCTCACCTAAAAAACTTAGCGATTAGAGCACTTTTTGAGAATAAAAATTATTTATTTCCGGAAAAATTGTAAATTAAATTAAAACATAAATAGGCATTGATCGATATGTTACAATACCTCTGTTAAAGCCATCTCACATTGACAATGTCTTTTTGTTGGAAGGCTTCAAAAAGAACAAACAACTAGCTGGTTCGGATATAAACATTTATTTGGTTAATCTAAAATTTATATAACGTAAACAAAAAAGAAACAAAAGATGAATAAAAGCAAAAATATAAAGGCCTTTAAGATAAAATAAAATTAGGCAAATAAATGATGAAAACAATAGAAACTAATTTACAAAAACAAATAAATATATAAAATTAATACTAATCGACGAAAGGTTGATCCACTCCGATAGGTCGGAGGAAGATATTTTGATTGTCGAGGTGTGTAGGTTCCAGCTCTGTAACATAATACACCGCTGCAATGGTACAAGGTTGGTGTAGTGGCTCATCGATAGTCGAAATATCCAAAAGCCAAGATGGCCACCCTTGCACTTATTAAGGGAGACAGAGCCTAGTTGTTTTTATGAATTATGCAAGCCGATTAATTAGCAACAATTCATATTGCACTCAGAGGTCAGAAACTCACAAAAGGTCTGGTTCCGGACTTTAATATTAATTAACACACTCACAATGCCAATAAATAACACCAAATGCACGCAGGCAAGGCTGGTTACATACGGTCATGGCCACTAATTAGTCAGAACTCATATTAAAGTCCAAATATAGAAAAAGTCTGGTTCCGGACCGTAATGTCTGTTAACACACTCAAAAACGTCTGATGAAATAACATCAACCGAACGCAGACAGGGCTAAAAATGAAGATGGTCGGTCCGATGCTAGGCGACGCCTTAACGACGGTTATCAACTCTTAGCAACTGTCTCTATTACTTAATTATAACACACAAATATAAATACATATTTTTCATCTCAAATAACTAAATTCCAATTAAAATAATATAAATGAAAAGAAATGTAATTAAATTCAACACTAATACTATTTACAATAAAATACAAATTAATTATAAAATATGGCGTTAACAAACTCAACCAGATCATAACACTAAATGTAATCAGAGGGAGTCCTGCCTTCATCACTTGTCTCCTTAACTGATAAGGGTACGAGAGATGAACAAAGATACACAGTTATAAATCTATATACATGGCCTTTCTTTACATGTCTTGAAAACATTTACTAATACTATTAATTATTATTCAATTGCGAGTAGAGCAGTATTAAAAATACTAATTTCTGTGAGCTAATGTTTCAATGGTGCTTGATTAAATAATTTATTTTCTTGTTTATTAATGCCATCTCAATATAACTAACTGTACGTATACATACGTTTGATGATATTGTCTGAGTAGGAAAGGCTTAAACAATGAGTTCATAAGGGCGTATAAATATGTAGGAAGGAAACTTCCAAAAAACATTATTAGGGAGTTCTTGGAATACACTCCACATTGTTCTTTACATGTGGAACATATATGCCTCTCATATCAGGAGATGGAATTAGGTTCCTAGAATCTTCTTTTTCGGAAAATTCTAAGTTATAATACTTCTTAACAAATATCAAAGTTGCACTACCAAGTTAAAATTACAAGTTAGTAAGTATTACTAACGGAGTACCCAGTTACTGGTTACGGTTGGAACGGATGGTTACGAATCTCTGATCCAAAACTATATGTTAATGAAAAATTGTTATTAAATATATAATTGATAGTTTTAGTTTGACTGCTGACAAACCAAGACAAGATGCTAGATTTGTTACAGGGTATAAATTAAAAAAAAAAAATGGTAGATCATACGAAAAAATTAAGAATTTTATGTTGAGAGTCAATGGCTTCAATAAGCTTATGTATTTTATTAATTATTATTATGTATTATTGTGCAATTAATTTCGTTTTTTACGAAAATAATTGTTGATTTTCTGCGACTTATCTTAAAATCCAGGTTTTTCCAAATTGATTTATTGAAATTGATAAAACGTATGTGAAAAAAAATAAAATTAACAAAAGTTCACATTGTTGCAATTGTTCCTATGGTTATGAACTAATACTTTTAATTATTGAGTTGTTACATTGTTACAGGAGATGATCTATATATATATTTAATATTTTTTGATTAACAATTTATCTGTATAATATACAAAAAAAAATTCACAATATAGTAAACTAATAAAAATTATTAGGTCAATGATTATTTAATGATATAATCTAAATAAAATTACTCTGTGTGTATTTATTTTCTGAAATATTTGTTCATTTATTAAAATAAAACAATATTTTTTTAAAATAATTTATTTATTGTTATTTACAACTTTATAAAATATATACAACAAGTAAATTTGCTGTAGTTGACGTAGTGACATGATACAAACATGTGGAGAATCTACCCATTGATAGAACTCCAATAAAATTTCAAGGGGAGAAGATCTCGAGGCCATCTTCTTTTCAATCGCCTAGGATGATTATTAGTTAATGAAGGAGATGCCAGGTTAGAAACAAGTGGATTTGGGTGGTTGGGAAGTTTATCATGGAAGGAATGGTATATGGTTCTGGCCAAATCGGCAACATATGGGACATTGAGGTCCTGATGGATGACTTGATTTGTGACAAAGTAAGGAGCATTAAGGATTTTGGACTGTAAGGATTGGATTCGGGAGGAATTTGATGGTTTAGTGGAGCCCCAAAGCTCAACTCCGTATGTCCAGATAGGCCTTATAATAGTTATGTAGATCAGTCTTTTGTAATGGTTTGGCAATTTAGACCGTTTGTCTAGTAAATGTTGTGATAGTCGGAATCGAAGAGCAGTTTCCTGTCTTTTATGAGGATTCCATGTCACTCGTTAGTCCAGATTTAAGCGAAATAACATTTTAAATCCAGAAGTACTGGAGATAACTAGATAACATGAAAATAGTTTACAACCATTATCACAACTTACGTAACCACTGCCATTTCATAAAAAGCATGATATCTACTGTCACTAGAGTATTTACTGGCACAATAGTATTTACTGCCTTGGCAGTATTGTTGCACTGAGTCTGGCATGATAGTTTCTAATATGAAATGTGTCTCTTAAAATCCGTAAACACGGTGACATTTTACAGCCACAGCACCAACAGTTGCAGCCACTGCTATGGTTTAAAATCTACTACTGTTGTCGTCATGTATTTAGGGTTATAACAAAAACTATCATAAAGGCTATTGATAGTTGATAAAAAATGTATATATTTGTGTAATGTTGTTTATCTCTAATATTAATAGATTTTAAATGTCTTTTCAATAACATAGTTTTAGTTTCATTTTAATAAATAATTATTTCAATAAATATAAAAAGGTATTTATAATATTGTAATGTTTATATAAAAAAAATCATTTTAGGAATAATCACGATTTCAAAAATAAGTATTTCGTGAAATAATCCTTTAATTTTTTAATTAAATATATTATAATTAAGAAAAATTGATGAAATAGGTTAAACGTTTTACATAATTTGTACTAATTTTACCAACTTTGCTTCATATAGGTCCTTTAATCTAATTCGAATAAAAAATGTTTTGCTAGAATAACAATATCGATTTCAAAAGAGGTATAAATTGGACAATTTAAATATTTGACCTAATTCTGATGCATATAGGTTAGATCGATTACCAATATTTCTAAAGGTACAGCAGTCTATAACACTATATATAAAGTGACTGACAATCAATATAAGCTTTCAACTATATTTGCCAATGGGCGCATGTTGTTTATGTCAATAAGAGATAGCGAATAGGGCCTGACCATGACGAGAGTTTGACGGGCCGGTTACAAACGATCTGTCGGCCAGTTGACATGTTCTCTTCCCCGGATTCATTGAGATTCCTCCTCAGCCTCCGGACCCGGGCTCCTGATAAATGGAATTTCCATCGGGCCAACTCTTGCCGCTACTAGATAAAGGAAGATAAATTGCTCTAGGTATTATGTGTATAACCTTCCGCACTAGTGTAGCCGCTGCAACGGCTGTGCTGGACAAGTCTGAAGAACTATGCGGTAAATATTATTCCATGACTATTATCTAAGCAACAAAAACTAGCCAAAACAAATATATTATATTTATGGATTTAATATTTTTTTGGGTTGCTTACACCTACAACAGGTATTTATATATAAATTCAAGATTGTATCGTGCAACAACATACAATAGTAGCACTATATAATTCACTTCTTCATTCCTAGTTCAAATACCCTTCCAACCTTAAAATCCCGTATCTTCGACCACCTTCTGCCCACCTTATTCCGGAAGAATAACAATTGAAAGTTTCAAAAAAGGATTACATATTTTCTTTTTTTAATGTTTCAGATTTTTTTTTATACTTATGTATATTAGCAGAAATTGTAACTTTCCATTTATTATTTTTAGTTTAATTGTATTCGATTTATTATCTTTTTTTCCTTATTATTGTCATCTTATATTTTATGATATGTCATATAGTTTTATTTTATTGGTTCTTTTTTTATTTCATATATTCTTTGACTTATTGTTGTTCATTTTTATATTTTCGAATTCATTGTTATATTATATTATGACGTTTTATAATTTAATTTTTATTTGGTACTTTACTCCAGAACTTTAAAGCCTAATTTTGACGCCTGTATATTATTCTAAAGGGATCAATCCCACAATAAATAAGCAGGGAGGAGGTTGCTCTGGCCCGCTTGAGAATAGGTCATACTCTCCTCACGCACTCTCACCTGATCAGAAAACTGCCACCTCCAACGTGCAAATATTGTCAGTCCATTCTTACGATTAGACATATTTTCGAAGAGTGTACTCACTATTTGCCAACAATAAATAGGATAGGACTGACCCC
>NW_027108392.1:19423-27903 GCF_000696795.3 Halyomorpha halys | reverse complement strand
TTTATTTTTCTATTTTTTATTTTTTTTTTATTTTTTTTTTACTTTTATCATCCCATAGGCGTTGATGACCAGAGGGTTTTTTCTATTTTTTATTTTTTTTTTATTTTTTTTTTACTTTTATCATCCCATAGGCGTTGATGACCAGAGGGTTTTACGCCTTTAAGCAACAATCAACAACAACAACACAATAAATAAAGATTATTATTATTATATACATTGATAATACACCCTATAACAATAATTATGTGTCTGGATTCATTTAGTCACATTTTGATTTCGTCTACGTAACTAATAAAAGTAAAAATAGATTAATTTGTGTTTGATGAAACTAGAAACTAACGAGATTTCATATTAAAAGCTAAAGTAACAACCTTTTTAATTTTTACTACTTATTATTAAGCGCTTAAAAGAATAGCTTACTTTTTTAAAGTCGATAAAATTTGTCATCAACAATTTTTATATACAATTCAACCAAAATGGGCTTTATAGGACCATTACTTTCCAAGATGTCAATGACACAGAAATAAATTTAATTAAATCTTTATTTCAGCCCATGACAGAATTTTCAGGCTGATCGATTATTTTGAAAATAGACGGTACCCAAAAAAAATTTGTAAGTAGTATTTGGGAGAAAAAATTAGAAAAATATTATTCTTGTTAATTTTTTTATTTATTTCTAATAAACGAAGCATGTTAAAATAAAAAATTCAAAGAAGTTTGAATAAAATACGAATAATTCATTTAATTTATATACAATTGATTACAATCAAAACAAAATTTAATAACTATCTGACTTAGAAAGTCTATCTTTAGATTATAAAGATATTTTTGTTCAATAAAGCTATTACAACGAATACTTTTTATCAGAATTTAATTTTTAAAAATTAGTAATAATAACATTTTATTGAAACTTGAAATACAATTTTTTTGAAGATTAAGTCCTAAAGCTCACTAGATGGAATATTTTTGATTAAATGCTAAGGTTGAAGGTTGAAATTATTATATTGGATAAAGCGAGTTTTTCAGCATAACAATAGACGTATAAAATATTTTCTCAGCTTAACGAAGAATATAACATTGGATACACTGAGTTTTACACAAGGTTACTGTTTCAATTAATTAAAAATATCCCATATGGTAAGATTTTCCATGACCTATATATCTCTTCGTAATATTTTTTCCTGTTATTTACTTTACTAACTATGACCTCTTATATCGTATTTATATACATGACTTCGCGTCTTTCAGTATTCTTCCCACAAGATCCGTGGATCCACCCGCCCACTGGTTACTCCTACACATCAGTTGTAAAGGGCTCATCCCCGCTGATATATTCTTATCCCCTTTAAGTTAGTAGGCTCATTCTTCCACTTTTGGTATGTCCAGTCCAGTCCCCACTTAAAGCCCTTAGCTCGCTGATCGTCAGAGGTACAGGTGATCATCCTTCAGGCACTGCCAATCATCATGTTGTACCTCTATTCATTCTGCAATGAAATATATTTGAAAATGCGTTTTGGAGACCTTGCACGTTATATACTACCCCATTAACCTCAACTATAGATAGCTTTCAGTGATTTAAATGTAGTATATGTATATGAACATATATTGAAACCAATATTTATAATTATTGTAAAAATATAATTATAAAAAATTATTAAATAAAAGAAGTTTATTCCACTCACCTGCTCGGACAGCCGGTCTAATCGAAGAGTTAAGTTGAGACTCCTAGTCTCTGAATAGTATACTGTGTATCCCCATGCGGAGCCACACCATTGTCCTCCGGTGAGTGGTCGCTCCGACTCCTGGATGGACATATAGCCGTCCGGACAGCCATCCGTCGTGAAGGAGACGAACTTCCCGACGGTGAATGTGTCAAATGTCAGCTGTAACAATAAATTCCAATCAGATAAATACAATTTGTGTTCCCTGTTATATCAATGGTAGCAATTAATAACTGCATCATGACATATAAAGGGTTAATCGCAAAAACATGTATTTGAAATGCAAAAGAAATACTGAAAACAATAAGACTTAAAGTTGAAATATACAGTAAAGTTCTTGTTTTTTTTTTTTATCAACTGCAATGCAGGATGCCGAGGCACACAATGTCGCGACTTGAAACAAAGTCTGAGTTTTTTTTCCCCCTTTTCACCTCTTCAGTACTTCATACAAATAAATAAATAAACTAGAAATAAACGGTTTGATTAATACATCATTATGAGGGAAAAAATATTATTTAAAAAAATTCAAATATAGAAAAATTATTGGAAGATTGTTGATCGACCGTGTGTGTTGATGAAATTTTTTTTGACCGCACCCGGACCATATTCCATTCATAGAAAAATTATAATTTTTGTAATTATCAGATTAATATCTTTTAATATTTATGATAAATAATAAACGAACAATAGAGTTAACAAAAACCAATCAAATGTTAACGAAAAATTACCTTCATGATTTTAAAACACTATATATTTTATATAGTGTAATATTATATTATATAAGTTATAAAGTGTACAAAGAATCGAAAATAGGCGAAGATGCAATTTTATTTTACTTCTGATATTTACCTGCATAAGTTAGTAATATATAATATATTTATAGCCCTGCAACGTGGGGCGAAACGTTGGCTCATTAAAATAGTATAATTCTACTATTTGAGTTTTTTTTTACCGCACCCGGACCATATTCCTTTCATCTTTACACACGGTCAATCAATAATCTTCCAGTATAATATATTTTAGTTGTAATCATTCATAATGTGTGAGAATTGAAACGGAAATGTCTGAGCCTATGTAAGTAAACGCAGTATTTTTGAATATATGTAGTTTTCGTTTCAAAAACGCATTTTAAAGGATTTTATTCTCTGAACTAGAATGGTATGTAAATTCACGATTCCCACATAATTTTAAGTACCACTAAGTTAATTGACTGGACATTTTGATTGAATGACCCATACAATTTTAACGTAAAATAATTCTTATTAATAAAGAAGAATTCATATAAAATTATAATTTAAAAAAAACGGACATAGAAACATAACAGCCAACATTTTACTAAGAATGGCCATCTATTTCTGGTGGAATTCCTTATGGCCATAAGTACGGTTGAGATGGGATAACTACGTACTTAGAATGGTGGAAGTACTTCAATTGGAAGTAGGAGGAAGGAGTACCCTCACAGAGAACTCAAGTCCTCGAGAGAACTCCTTTGATTACCTAGCCAACACTAACAAGAGTCTGCCAAAGGGAACCCCTGGTCTTTGGATCTTCTACTGGAATCTCAAGGTCGGGCTTCCATTGTTGGTGTACTGCATTCCGATAGTTCATAATAAGGATATTGTTGATACACTATATTTTAGTAAAGAATTGGAAAAGTTATTTTGTTGTAAGAATAACATTGCTCATTTAATATGTTACAAAACGTTAGGGCTCACAAAAACATGATTGGACAATGTAGGGTTGTGTATTAGATTATATATGTCGGTAATCTGAACTAATTGGAGTGTGTTCAAATTACTGCAAACTTCGGAATTAAGAAATTAGTAAGAAAAATAGTATACAAAAATTCAACAATATAAATTTAAATAACTATTCTTATTAATTTTTTTACATTTCTTTTTTTGGAAATTTGAAAGTTTAAACAAATTAATCTTTTTTAAAGATGCCGTATTTTGAGTGGCTACAATTTTGGTTTCTTTTACATCCCCAGTAATTCTTTTTTATTTATTTATTTAATGTAATTTACAACTGTACAAATAATAATTACAATAAGTAAACATGTGGAATTTCTCATTAACACTTGAAAATCTTGGGAAGGAACCACCCGTGTGTGGCACTTCAAGCATTAATTTAAATTAGAAGGTCCCGTGGCCATCTTCTTTTCAGATACTTCGGAGGATTATCAGGAATTGTTAAGGATGAGAGATTAAGAACTAATGGGTTAGGATGGATAAGGAGTTTGGAATGAAAAGACGCATATCTGTTTTGGGCCAATTCTACAACGACTGGGATGTTACAAATAATCACCTTCTTTGTAGATGAGTTTACTTGTAAAGTAATAAGGAGCATCAAGGATTTTACATAGGATTTCAGATTGTAAGGATTGGATGGGGGGGGGGGGTATTTGGTGGTTTGGTAGAGCCCCAGAGTTTAATTCCATATATCCAAATTGGTCTGATTATCATAGTGTATAATATTTTTTGTAGTTAATGGGATATTTAGAGCGTTTGTCAAATAGGTGTTGTAGAAATCGAAATCTACGAGCTGTTTCTTATCGTTTCAGTCTTGTATGTGGATTCCAAGTAAGTCTCTTGTCAACATGGAGTCCTAAGTAACGAATCTGTTCAACAGGCATTAGTGAAGTTTTTAAAAAGGATACTGTAGGACAGGAGAGTAGTGGTTTACGATAGAGAGTAAAGGTGATCTGGTGGGATTTGTCAGAATTTATTTTGATTATCCAGTTTTGTCACCATTCTTCAATGGATATCATGTGTGTCTGTAGTGTTTGTGATGCATTAGTAGGGTCGTTGTTTACAGACAGTATACATGTGCCATCACCGTATGTTGTTAGGACTGTGTTAGGGTGGGTTGGGATGTCAGCTGTATAAACTGTATAAAGAATGGGACCTAAGATACTGCCTTGAGGAATACCGGCGGACAACCCAGTAATTCTAAGTGAAAAAAGTAATAAAAACTTTTTAAAAAATCCTTGTATGGATTTACTTAAAACATAATACAAAAAAAAATCAGTTAACCACAAAATTTGTATCATACATATTTCTACTATTAATTAAATTAGTTTTACACAAACAAATATTTTATAGAATAGATAATTTTTATTTATATTCCAATAGAATATATAATGAACACTTTCATAGGAATTAGATTACCCGATATCGAAACTGTGTAAAACTTTCCTCTTTCAAATTTCACGGCGATTTTGAAAATCAAGTTGCCTATTGATGGAGGAATTAAAAATGTCCTTTACATTTGAATTTTTTTTTTAAAACAAAAATGTTATTGCTTGCTGAGTTTTCTAAAAAAAGAAAGGAACTTTTGCCTGTTCAGATTACTGGAGTATTAGGAATACCTAAGTTCGGATTACAGAGATTACACTTAATTTATAATTTGGTAAGAGAGAAAGTGTCCATGGCTACTGTGGCCAAGTTTTTGCAGCAACTGGAAGTTTAAAAAAGCCCCCCCCCCCAAAAAAAAAAATCTATCCCTATCTTTTCTGTATTATAATTTAAATATCAGAGTTTACAGCCATTGCTGCAACTGTCTCAGCCCCTGAATTGATACAATTCGTGCGGTCAAGGAATGGATAGCTTTCCTTCATTCTGAAAGCACTGATGAAACGTAGGCTGATAATAAATAATTTATTTTTACAGCACCTCCAACACGTGTTTTATTAAAATAAAATTGATTAAGAAATTAATTTATGAAAAAATATATGATGAATGAATTCCAAGTCTAAAAAAGGGACTAGTTGAATTGAGTCTGCCCTAGTGATTTCGGTTTCGTTTTATAATTACTTTTGTTGAACATAACCTTAATGCATTCTCTTCTTATCGATATTAAACAATTTAAAAATAATTAGTTAATATATTATGGAACATAATTATTTATTTCATCCAGCTCAAATTTCATAAGGAAAAAGTAGTAATATATAATTAATTGTGAGTTATACAACAGTGAAGAATAATAGAATCATCAACAACGGGATACAATTAAATATAAATAAGTGAAAAAATCAGCGAGATAATTGATTCAAATAACTTAATTATTTATTAAATTGATAATATCCAATTACTACACAGAAGTAGAACAGGGAGTAAACAAATAAAATATATGAAGGGAAATTAGTGAAAAATGAATCGGTTCTTTGATTGACATTCGACAGAATACCAAACAGAGATAAAGTAATTTTCTTATAATTTGATATTCTGAATTGACCACGAATGTCTTGATCATCATAGCTTAGATATACCACAAAGAGGGCAACAATAATTTTCTCTTGGAAATATTTCCTTGAAATTGGGGAAACGATTTCTTTTAAATATTGAAGAAACGATTTTGGACGTTAGACAGTATGATGTTCAAATTTTTATAAGGAAGGGACTTTTATCTCAGGCTTGAGAAGTATCCAATAGATAAATATATCAGAATTTTTATTACATAATCGAAACAGTGAGAAATTATTCAATAAATTTGAATTTAAAAGCAATGAATGATTTTATTCTTGATTCAGAACATTTCTAAATTTGGAATTAAGATTTTTTTCTCTTTCGATTTCAGTGCTTATAAATTATCAATAATAATTAATTTTATAGTAATTAATTAATAATAATTATTTTTATTAACTTTAACGGGACCATGTAATATGTTTCGAATTTCCGACTCATGCTGCAAAATGTAGGTAACGTGTAGAACCTGTTTTCCATGCCCTAGTTTCGTGTACATAAAGACGTTAAATAAACATTGACTCTCCTCTAAATATTAAGTTTCTCATATTCCTAAAATAAATATATGTTTAACTGCAATGTTTAAACACTAAAGTGGTTTTGTTTGAGCGTTGATTCGTTTAACTGTATTTTTTTTTTATTGGCTATTTATTTATTTGCTCATAAATACTTAAACGTCTGTATTTCATTAAACCGATAATGATGTGTCAACATAATATAAATTAAAAAATCTCGACCATCTTTTTCTAATAATATGATATTATTAGTACATAAAATCACAACAAGTATTATGTTATAGTAGCTGTATGTACTATGACATAAATTTATTTTATTTTAAATATACATTATTTAATGAGTTGAATTGAATAAGTCGTCTTTATTTTAATTTATCAGTTACGACGTTTCGTAGACTTCGCCCCATTATTAGATACAATAAAAATTAACACATTCGTATTATCCTTAAATCTATATGATAATTAAATAATAAAAAAAATATTTAAAGCTATTACCTTTACATAATTATTCACACATTTCAAATTTTATAATTAATATATAAGTAATAATATACATAAATAGTCTTATGTATGTAAAAGTCACAATATTCGTTATTGCTGTCTGTTGATTTCACATTAAAATTATTTATAAAATAAGGAGAAATCAAAATATATTAAAACATAATAAAGGTCATCTTATATATATCAAATATATTGACCACTATGCTAAATGTCTTACCTCTAATCCTTAAAAAGATAAATTGTCTATTATAACACATTTACCGTACATCACTACTATATTAAAATTTATATAACATAAATCTATACAAATGTTTAACTATTTATATTTCTAAATGATTTTAATATCTATCTCTAATATTTCTAATATCTGTATAAAATGAACTTAATTTTTTTTTTAAATTATAATATTAATATACTATTTTCTTAGTGATGTGTATTATTTCTGTAATCATCCTATTTTTAGTGTGATACTAGAAATAGTATGAACTATTTCCCAAATTTTAGGGTTTTTAAAATCGAAATTATGTTAAAGCCTAATGCTACGATGGCCAGAACTGCAGTGTTCATGTTTTTAAAGTTTTTACAATTACCGTTATGTTGTTCAATTATAGTTTTTAATTTTTGTTATTTTCATCAATATATACCTCTTCAAAATTATGGCAATTTATTTTATAAAACACATTTTGTTTTTTAATTTCATGAAAAATGACATTTCATAATTTCTTATCGTTATATAATGCATATTTTAGATTACTGTGGTCATATTTTATAAATATTATTTTTATTTTATCAGTTCAACCAGGTGTATAATTTATTGTCAAATACTGATAATTGTTATTTCTATAATTATCCTTTTTAATTTTATCTTATACATCAACTCTATCTGATATTTTATTATCTGCATTTATATATGATAACCCATATTTGACAAGGTTTTGTTATTTACCTAAAATACTTTATTTTGATATTATAATTATCATTAATTTCATTACTTATTTCAAAGGATTTCTCTATAAAACTATTTAAATTTTTATTATTTGTTATGAGGTTATTCTGTATTCTGTTAAACCACAATTTATTAATTAATTTTTTGGGGTAAAAATTTTCAAGCAGTATGTTATGTATTGGAGGAGCGCGGAGGCACGATGCTTCTAACTCAAAGGACCTGGGTTTGAATCCGGCTGGGCAGAAAATTGTTTTTTGTTACAATATAGCTGTAGAGTCAACTCTGTGGGTTCTGGAGTCCTCCTCAGGTCCACCGAGACTCATATCACATCGCACCAGCCTTAATTGGCCAAAAATCTGGCGGTCGAGCGCGATTCTTACCAAATCACCTCCATGCACAACCGTCGGTCTAGTACCAGTACTTCCTTACAACCCACTGCACCCTTTTAACCCTTCATGGCTTGTACAGATTTTTTTTTATGTTATGTATTTATTTTTTAACATCTTTTAAATATTCTGAGTTTGTTGCAATGTTTTAATGAACTTAAATTATT
>NW_027108392.1:4047-19373 GCF_000696795.3 Halyomorpha halys | reverse complement strand
AAAACATGATTAAAACAGCCCTATCGAACTTTTAGTTCTGTTTTTTGGCAATTCGAGATCAAACGTTGTCAGTTTTACAATTGTATCTGTTTCAGGAGAAAATATCTATTGTTTCCTAAAGTCAAAGGCTTCATGATAACTTATTTAGAAAAACTAATAAGTCTTATCAAGTTAACTAAGTGATTAACAAATGCATATACATTTCATGCACCAATATCTAAATCATACATTGGAATTATTTTAGAAATAACAAATTAAATTTATGGAAATAAGGATTAAATTTTTTTATCGTTGAGAATAGTTGTTTTTTCATTCTTTAAATATAGTTTAGCATTAAATATGTTAAATATTCATTGATTTTATTGACGAGCAATTGTTTTAATTTATTAACATAGGTGATTGATTTTTATTTTTTGCAATAGATTTTATACGTTCAATCAGAAAATTTTGACTTAATAATTTTAATGAAATTCGATGTAAAAATATTTATTGATTATAGCATAACATTATTGGAGACAATAATCTAATTATTGAGGCCTTATTATTTATATACCTAAATTATTTTTGTGTGTGTTTGTATAAAAAATGCATTGTATTAATAGGTCTAAATATATAATAATATACTTAGCCAATGTATGGCATTAAATGATAAATAACCATTACATCAATACAATGCAAGGTATCTATTTCAATGCAACATTATTTTATTTTTTTGAGACTCTTATTAGAGTCTCATACTGCCTAAACACGCTTGGGGGTCAAGTTTTTCATTTTGTGGGACCACTACTCAATGAAAAAAGACAACGCCCCAAGACTGGATTCGAACCACTACAGCCTATAGATCTCAGAATGGTAAGACTGCGCCTATCCACTGAGCAACGGACGGCCCAATAATATTTTGAAACTAAATGCAAATAATTAAGGAATTAGCAAATTAATATATAATGAAAATATTTTAATAATGTTTATCAGTGGAAATAATTAATTTTCCTTTGAGACTTTTGGCACTCTTAACTTTATTGGAGTGAGAAAGGTTTGGCCATTACATGAAGACAGTTGCTCTATACAAGCCTTTTAAACAATAGAAAGACAACTTCAACTGTTTGGCTAAGGGAACTGTCCTTTCATATTTTATGAGGCCTCGAGATCAACTTTCTTCCTTTGTCTAGGCTACCATCAACCTTGCTTGCAGTTTTAATGACCTCGCAGTTTGTCATTCTGTTAAAGAAAATAAGGCTAATTGTCTTAAGGTCAAATTGTTTTGTAAAACAATTGAGTGTAAACTCTTTTTCCATTTTTTAAATAAAAATAATTTAGACTTAAACTTATCACTTCATTAGTTATAATAAATGCATTCTCAGTATATAAATTGGTTAATAAATTCATGAATTGATTAAACATTTACTTAATAATTATTTAGACCCTTATATAAACTGTTTAATGAGGTACACTTAGGACGACAGGTAAGTCTGAGGGACCTATAGTCATTTATTTATTTATTCTACATGTTGGTGTCTAAACTAATTATTATTTATTTTTTAAGTTATATAATCTATTTTTATATAAATAATTACAGTAATAAATGCATTATGTTGAACATATGTTTTGAAATAACAAGTAGACAAATAATTTTATCCGGGCCCGACAGACACCTCAGTCGCGCTAAGGGTTAAAACTCTGTTTTCATATATCATCTGACAATAAACCATTGCATAGTCAAAACATTCTAAAAACAAATATAGTAATTCTCTATTATTTCTGTATATTATTATAATTTTTTTTCTTGTATTTCACAACAGACCTGAGCAATAGGCTGCATTAAACGTTTTAATAATAATTACTAATAATTTTATTTAACAGTTTGTTATTAGAAGGCGATTAGTGTGATTGTCTGATTTTTATTTTCTTATTGGGCCATTAATAAGTAATAATGTATAGGATATTAATTCTAAAATTTAAAATAATATATAAATATGTAGTGGTAATTATTAATTATATTTATGTTTTTGTATTTCTAACGAATCACTCCGATTTTCTTCAAATTTACAGGAGATGTTGAGAGAAGATCCCACAACAATAACAAAACTTTTTCACTTTTTAAAAATCATTAATATCCATGATCACATATAATTTAACTATAATTCCTGCATGTATAAGTGGATGCATGATTTAATATAGTAATTTACTTACTACGTCAATTCTAATTATAACTTTGTAAAATGTAAATTGTAATTGTAAATTTGTAACTTTTTTACTTTGTGAATATGTCTATGTCTAGTGGTCGAAATACTTAAATAAATAAATATATGTTTTTGTTACATTTTTTTTTAAACAAAAGAAACATTTCTATTACCAATCACATAAAAATAACCTGGTTAAATCTGAGGATTTTGATGAAAATAAAACAATTAAGAAAATAAAAATTGGATAAGTTATACAAAATTATTCCTTTTCCAAAATATTTCTAGTTAATTTATTTAATTGTTATTACCTATTATTACTTTAGTAACATATATTATATTAAGTAATTATTAGATGTGTATGATATAAGTAAATGGTTTACTTTCTATTAATATTATATAAAGTAACTTATCAGTTCCCCCCGAACTTTTTAGTTTGGTGACCTAGTTGACTCAACACCCACATCAGGCTGTATCTTGTCACATCAATTAAAAACGAATAGAGTATGCAGTTTCTTAGGCATGAAAATCAACTTAATAGAAACTAAAAAATAAAGGAATTCTTTTAGAATTCACATTTTGATTTTTGCTTAATACCCAATACAGTTACATATTTCAACCGTTTTATTCGATAAAAAGAATCAAATACAGGAAAGGGATCATTATCCATGCTTTATTTAATTTGCTTAAATTGTATCAATGGTTAGCTTTATCTCATAAAATGTGTTATTTTTGTGTATATTGGAATTATGGGGGATTGAGGACACGCTTAAAACCTTCCCGATGGAAATTCTTTTGATCCGCATTTTTAAATTCTACATCTCATGAATTAAAACGGAAATAAATATTCAAATAAATGAAATAAATTGAACAAGGCATTTTAATTAATGTTGTGTAATTTCATTGCACAACTTTCCTATAGATGTGGTAAAAAACATCACTTTTCCCTTAAGTGAGGTAGGAAAATCATTAAAATTCATTCAATTGCCAAAAATAGTTTTACTATTTCAAACATAACTTTGAACCAACAGACGGACAATTCTCCGGTTTAAACAGACATACTGACGTGGTCTTCATTCACTCTCCAGGAAATGGAACGTAGAGCAAACAGCGAAGACACCGGAAGGAAAAGCGAATCCTTCAAATTTCCGGTTCCCCCAACCAATTGTTTCCTCAATCTGGAAGGCATTAAAAAGTCCATGAGGGAAATTAGAAAGGCAAATTGCCTCTAAGTCTCGTACTTTTGCGAGATCTTTCGCCAATACTTATTATTCGTCACCAACTGAGACAACTCCGCCAAAGGAATCCATTACAGGCATTGGAAATTCACGGACTGAAATAATCTTTAATTTTATTTATCATTAGAACGAATCCGTTGTTCCTTCTTGTTAGTTGTTTTGATTGGAGGAATTCCCTTGATAAGTCCCCTCTCTGTTGTCACAAAGCCTACGAATTCCGAGTAACAAAAGTTACAATACAAAGTTTGTTCCAATTTAATCCTTTGATCTCGGACTCCGAAACAACCAACTGAGACTCATTCTCGTACATAAATCCAAGAGGAGTCGGAATTTTTGAAAAATAGATTTGTCCAAACAAATATAACATAGGGCAGTATTACCATCAAAGTTCTTTGACAAAAGGATTTCATAAATAAAAAAAAAAAACTTTTACAAAAGATCATTTCATAAAACGTACTTAGCACTATGATTGTGGCGTTCGTTAGTAAAACATTGCTACTGATTTTTTCATAATTGTAGTTCTTGGCATCATCGGCTTCTTTAAGGCTGATTTCATAAATCGTTGAAATAATCTTAAGAAAATTTATTTTCATAAGACTATAATGTTGATATTTTCTTCTGGTAAGTGACTACTGGTTGAAGGTAAAATCTTGTAATTAACATTTTAAAAAATTCCATTTTTGCAACTACGATGTTTATATGACAAAACGTTTCAGCTTATAAAATATTATTTATTTGCTAATTTTTAGGTGGCGTATACAACTCCAGGGTTGGAGGCACCATATTCTGGATTTCGTGGTTACATTTCTCGATACAGGTTTCTCTCCTTTGGGAACTTAAACAGGTTCTTTCAATTTTCTGGCAGTAAAGCTTGACGTTGTCCCCGGAGGCCGAAAGACGTTCCTGATGATTCCAGACGCGAACAGAGTTCCAGGATATGCTCCATCGTCAGGATATATAAAATATTAGCTGAAGTAGTTAGATGTTGATTGGTTAATTGGTCGTTTTGATTTGCTATAGTTGTTCTACAGTAAAGTGTTCGCACTTTACCAAGAGTACTTTACCGTATGCTACATTTTGTTTTCACGGTTGCTGATTTCACTACCACTGTGTGTACTCTTTTTAATATAGGGGTACATACAAGTTTTCGCCGTACTCAATCAAAAAATATAGCCACTATCTTTTCCCATCTTTTGGGCAGCGTTTAGATACCTCATGGGAAGAATTCTTCTTTTGAGGCTACCCACGAATCGACCAAACTTTCGGTATCTTCATGCGATATTAAACGTTGCTCAAACAGACCATGAGGCATTTACCAAAATTACTAAATAGTAAATTGTTGAAAATGGCAATGTCTGGTGAATATGGCTGGTTGGATAGGTCTTCCCTATTAATGTCTTCCAAATAGTTTTGGATCGGCGCTAAATATGCCATCGAGCATTATCATGTAGAAAAATAATTTAGTCGCGTGTGAAGTAGGAATAGGTTTTTATTGAGTGCTTGGATGAATCCCATCGGAGTTGGGCGAAAAGTAATTGGAATTACAATTACTGTAATTTGAAACTAGAAAATGAAATTACAATTTTTATTCGTAATTTCAACTACTTGAAGAACCACTGCTATTGTAATGAAATTAAAATTACGTGTTTAAACAAAGTAATTATAATTAAATTCGACTAATTAGTAATTGCAATTAAATTCGACTGTAATTAGTATTTGGAATTAAATTTGACTTTGGAAAAGTAGCAATTATCAGATACTTGTTACAGAATTTTTTTTTTACAATTATATTGGTTTATTTTGTTGAATGATTATTAATTGAATAATCATTTAAGAAAATTAATGGAGGTAGGCATTTGATTAAGATTATTTCATCATCTTTAGTTGAATAACTTTAATTTATTAAATAAATCCATTACTTAAATCATTGAACCAAACTAAACTTTTATATCTTCTAAGGAGTGTAATAGCACTATTAGAAGTTCATAGCATTTCTTTGACTAAGATCTTTTACGGACCTTTAATAAAATATCTTTGTCAAATAACGTTAGCAGGGTAATATCGGTCATATATTTTTTGTTCAAACTTATTCAACATTTAGAAAGAAATCAATGAACATTTTCATTCAGTATCGTATAATTGTCAAGTAGAAGCAATTGAAAAAAAACAGTATAGGACTAATTTCTTTACAAAGAATAAACGATTAGTGAGGAATGCAAACAGTTACAAGGAAAATTATTTTATTGCAGATTCATCACAAGTTTAAGTTCAACCAATATATAATAGTAACTCGAAACCGCCAGAAATCGAATTTAGTAGGTTCATTGAGACACGGATAGCCTCTTTAAAGTGGGTAATTGACGGTTTAAATGGATTGAGAGAAAAACCTGAAGATTAGGCGTAAATATTGACCTCATCGTCGTATAAACTGTTGATTAGTAATGAATCTAGTAAAAAGCCACCCTCTTCCGCGTTTCATGCCGATTATTTATTTATTTAATATCAGATCGGCCTGGTGGGCCTTGCATGGTTAATGTAAGAGGTACTTTTTCAGGCCGATTAGAAAAGGAACTAATATTTGTGCTTGAGGTACACTTCTACCCCTGATAGTTGTTGTTGTTGTTGTTGTCTGGGGCTTAAGGGCGTAAAACCCTGAGGTCATCAACGCCCAATTTCACTTTAAATAATTTCGAAAAAAAAATTTAAATAATTACTTCTGTTGGTATTTTTTTATTACGTATAACAGATTTTCTGGTTTAAATCTTATTTAAAAGGCCATTCCTTTTTAATAAAACTAAGACCATTTCCACGTTCTTCTGGTCATCATTCAGAGCATCCGATACACTCGGTCCTACTCCCAATCTACTCAAGTTCGCAGAATAGCTACCTCATCCCTGCGATTGGAACGGTATGATGTGGTCCATGGTTTAGTGGTTTTTTTGATGGTTTTTAATTTGCTTGGCGGGCTTTCATCCCACATGGCTTGCCAACTAGAT
Organism: Halyomorpha halys; assembly: GCF_000696795.3. Lineage (NCBI taxonomy): Eukaryota > Metazoa > Arthropoda > Insecta > Hemiptera > Pentatomidae > Halyomorpha > Halyomorpha halys. The sequence continues at coordinate 12,959 of NW_027108392.1, read as the reverse complement.
AATATCTCATTTTTCATTGGAAGACTTATTTCTTGTGGTGTCAGAATGGCCGCACCCCGACCCGGAAGAGCAAGTGCTTGTTTAGCTGCAATGTCCGCCAGTTCATTTCCAGTGATCCCCACGTCACCCGGCACCCATATAAAGAAAACAGTTTTTCCCATGTTTTCGAGCATGTTGGTATAATTGTGAATTTTTATGATCACCGGGTGTTTTGGGTAAACGATCTTCATGGCTTTTAGTGAACTTAAAGCGTCGGTAATGATAACTATGTTAGTATTCGTTGCTGTCATGGAGAAGTGGAGTGCTGAGGCTATTGCATGTAATAATCCCTTGCAGTGTTCCAGGGCTATACGATTTTGTTATTTATATAATAAATTTTAAAAAGGTCTAATCCAATTACTCTCTATATTATCAGTTTCATGGCTTACTTTTGAGAAACAAATTATGATTCTCTAAATTCCATTTGCATGATAAGCAATAGTTCATAGTCGGAATATTATCACAACGCTCGCTTATACAAGGGGCTTGAAATAAGTTCGACTGCAGAGTTGTACTTCGAAGAGGATAATTACAGCTACATTGCCCAGTCATGTTTAAACTTGAGGATTAGAAGGGATCCAAAGCGATGAGTTTATGTTGAGCTTGTGTTTGCGGGCGTGGTGGTCGCTTTCCAGCTATGGGTTTTAGTCTATTTGTGCCCCTGGTATAATCGGCTAAGATGTTACATTTAGCTGGATTTAGGCCGATTTCATATCTATGCAACAATCATAAGTCGCATTATGATAGTTAAAACTAATGAATCCCTATCAATTTTAGTTTTATGATCTATCAAAAGCCCTTCCAAGTCTTTTTATTTACTTTTTTCTTTTTGCCTAAATAGTTGTCGACTCTGCTATCTGACTTCTTTCTGTTCAATAGCGTTCGGCCATAATTCTATTGTTACGATTGCCATGATAAGATAAAAACACTGGTGATATCTGCGTAGACAAAAGGGATTATAGGGGAAAAAAACACGAGCGATATGTTTAGACGAGTAGGCTTTGGTTTTGTGAAGGGGAATCTTCACCACGTCCTGCATAAGAGAATTGTGGCATTACATCGTTAGAGATTATATCTCTATAATTCTGGTGATACGGTGATTTCCTTTCCGGTAATATCGGACAACCTTGTGTTCTGCCAGGACTACACCCAAAGACTACGTGGGGTTCGAACTAAATTTTATTTTAATGTCACTTTTATATTCCTTTGTGTAGTGATGTAAATAATAGTTGGTAAGATTAATCATTTAAGTTAAAGTTAAGTCAACCTATAAGTTCTCATTGTTTTATTAATTGATATGAATTATTTTCTTTCCTTTTTCATTCTGTGTACATATATTTCTTCTTATCATTAAACTTTTGTACATATAGTTCTTCTGTTCATTCTTATGCATGTACACTGCTTTCAACTTGTTAATTTTACCTATGTTTTTTTATTATGTTTACTTAATATTTCGATAATTCAACAGGTGGAATTTCTGTTATTTACATGTAAAGGTATTCGCCAGTGGTTATAATTCGATTATTAATATAAGGGTATATTATGGGCATATTGTTTCGGGGTTTTCGTTATATCCAAGGAAAAAATAACGTGGAGCCTAAGGAGCAATTTATTCTTTATTGTTTTGTCTTTTTTTTACTTTTTTTAAATTATTTTTCTTTAACTCACCCCTTCTCCACTGAGCGTGGGCAAGTATAAACGATATATATATAACTAAGGATAGATCAAAATTTGCGGTCATACTATATCAAAAAACCCGTCTGCAGATTCCTGTAATATGTTTTGCGGGTAATGTAGAATCTCTACCTCAGGACCTTTTTTTTAAGTTATATCAATATCAGATGTACAATTAAAGTGGTAATAATTTTAACAGTTACTTGTAAAAAATCTTTAGAAATAATAGAGCAGAGAATAAAAAAGTAAATATAATCTTGAGGGAAAGGTGGGAAAGAGTGAAATACTAATTAAAATCCTTTTAAGGACAGGATTCCCAACTAGTACTGTCATAACCGACTTAAAAATTAAACGTTATAGATTGAAATATTTTGTTCTATGTATGTTAACTTAAAACCTCACAATTATTGTAGGAATTTCTATTTTTTTATTTTTTTTTTGACGGAAGGACACATTTCATGTATTATTCTATATTAATTCCAACAGGATATGGTGACATCTTTTGATTCAGATAATAGTTAAACTTTTTAAAAATATTTGTTTATTTATTTTCAAAAGTAAATAAATAAAAGACTGTTAATAAAATAGTTACTTAATACAAAATTACACAAAAACTGCTACAAAGGAATAATAAAACTTCAAAACAGTAAAAAATAAAGAAATATTTGTATACATAATCAGATAGTACATTATTACTTCCATTGCAATTTATATTTATTTATAATAACCTTCCCTACTCCACGTTTCAAGGCCAACATTCTGATCTTTAGGAACTTTTTTTACTTCGATTTATTTTACGTTCTTACAATATATTTTATCCATATTACTCTTATAATGTTTTATTTATTTTACATCCGATAAATACAATATTTTATAGAAATATTGCCTTTCTATATGTTTTCACGACACTGTGATGATCTAACTGTATGTTTTTAGGCTCACTAAAAGCAAATAATCCTTTCAGGACAGTTTTTTTTTGTTTACATAAATTAAAATGGTGCACATTCTTTTAAAATGATCGTTTTGTCCATACTGCTTCCCCCAAATTAACACTCTCTATTGGAAAATATGTATCACACCCCGTCGGAGTCTATCATAAGGAAGTTTTATTGTATACGATATTAAAAGCTTTACTGAGAATTGGTATCGTTAAGCTTTTTTAAAAGGTTAATTTTCACATATTCTTGTCTATTCTTTTGTTTGTATATATTTTAAGAGAGTTTTTTTTTATTTTATTTTTTTTTTTAATTTTTTATTATTATTTTTTTTTACTTATTTATTTTATTTTTTTATTTTAGTATGTATGAGATCATTCATCAATATTACCTATTGCTCAAAAACTGTGTGGCAGATTGTAATATCTATCAATAAATAAATATATCAAATTTCCTTTAAAAAATTTTCACATATAATACGTTATTAAATCAAGTTCATTATGCCACTTCTCTCACCATAGCAACGTAAAGAAACAAATCACTTAAAGGTGATGGAAATCCAGCAAGCAAAATGATGGAGTTTCCAGAAAATATGAAGTTTTATTTTCAATAATACACCTATGATTATCATGAATGAAAGCTTGATTAGAGAAAAAAAAAGACTCGACTGATGCAGTACTGTTGGAGACGATTAGGGCACGTTAATTTGGACATTTAACGTGTGCTCTGTGAGGTACCGCAGTAGGCACGGGCCCTTCGGCCCAGAGATTTATCCCTTGGACTCGAGAAAACGGCCCACTAAATCCCAGAGGACGCCGCACTGGTGTAAAAAACAGCGGGATTAAACAGCCCTGTCTCCTTATATCTAGCCCAGCTCCTAATGCCTTCCTACCACCCACTATTTCCTGTCTCTTTACGGGCTTCTCTCTTTCTAGCTCCGAATTATATCGCTCCTCTTCTACCCTCCTGGGTCCTTTCACTTCTGAGTTGAAGTGAAAAAAAATAGGAATACATGACATTGCTAAAACAATTGTTGAGACATGAGCAGAAGAAGGTCTCATGTGACATTATAACAAAACTAGAAATTGCTTCAAAGAATATTTTAAATACTCTCTCCAATATAGCACATTGTTTTTTTTTTTCCTTCTAAATTATGGTTGTTATAGTAGTTAAAAAATGAGTTTTCAGATCAATATAGTAATAAATAAATATTCATTTTACTCAGGATCACATACTTGATTAAAATAATCAAAACTTAAAAATTAATTAAAACTGAGTAGTGTAAAGAAATTCTTAATTAAGATTAGGAACATAATTTTTAATTCATGTAATAATATAATGAACCCCTCTTTTAACAAGCACACTTACAGGGGTTCTAAAATGATGGCAAAAATTATTTCAAATTGTTTAAGATTTAAGTATGAGGAAATAGAGCCTGCTTAATATAAAAGTAAGAGGTTTAACTTCACAGCGTTATTTATTGAAGAAAGTAAGTCGTAAAAGCGACTATGTACTTCTTTTTTTTTTTATCTTTTCATCGCTTTGACCTCTAATTCGTCAATTTATAATCGAATACTTAAAACGGTAATGCTGAAAGAGGAGTAGAGTTTTAGAAAGAAAAATAAAAAAACAAAAACATTTTTAGTTATTTAAATATACGTTGAGTTCTCTAAACCTAGAATCCAATTTAGAAAATAAATTTAAATTGAATATACAATAAAAAAAAAGTTTAACCTTTTAATATTTATCAACATTTCTGCCTACACTAGATATTTTTTTAAGAATATAAAAGCAAAATATGTATCGCTAAAGAAAAGATCAATTAGAAAATTTGAATTTTTATTTCTCTTGTTTTTATTGCCCTGAAAAATGTACTATGAATGTGTAAATTAAATAGTAAAAATGTTGCTTTTTTTTTTTTACTGTGAACTGACTAGATTTAAATAGGGGTTGTATTCATATAACCTTATAATAGCTGAAAACTGAGACGCATCCAAAAAGCGGCGCTGAAAGGAGAGACAAATTAAAATTACTTAATACGAGTTATTTGTTTTTCGGAATGTGTATAAATTTATCAAACATTTTTCCTCTCTCATATAATCTTCTCTATATATGACACTATTCCTTCAAAACATTTTGGAAAAGAATATCTTCAGAATCGATATTATAAATTGGAAATCACAATAAAATTCTTAACCATACTGAATTCTAAATTATTCACAAATATACTCTTTTTGTTTATGGTTTATCTCAGAGAATACTTTATTACGATGAACCAATTGTCTGGTCATTGCTTGATCATAAGGATTAGATTACTGAATATAATCATAATAAGTAATGTATGAAGTGCGCCTTCAACTCAATGCCAGGCACTCCTTCTTTTTTGAATTGCTGATTGAATTTGTAGTGGAATCAATGAAATAAAGCATAAGATGACAAAAAGAGAATTTATTTATAGAGGTTGGTTGAACAAGAGAGAATATTTAAATAAGTTATTACAGGTATAAAAGGTGGCCGAAATAGAACTCGTATACAAATAGAATTGTTAGTGATAGTTAAATTAATTTTTATAGGGTTTAATGATGATGATGTTAGTTATTTTGAATGACGTGGATTTACTCCAGGATTTCATGCTTCTCGCTTATTGCCTTCCATGTCTCTTCATCTACCCTCTCCTCGCCTACATGCGTGTTCTTCGGAAGTGTTCTTATTCATTCATGATCTATTTGCAGAATAGAAGTGAAGAGAGGAAGACCGCCTCTGGCCTAGACTCGCTAGCCCGCCCCATGTCGGTTTTACTAATTTTTTTTTAATATTTATTTATTGCTATTTACAACTGTACATTATAATACATTTAGTAAATCTGATCTAAGCTAAATTGGAGTGTTACAGGCGTGTAGAGAAACTACCGATTGGAAGCTCTCTAATGACATTTTACATTAGCTGGTCTCGTGGCCATCTTCTTTTCAGACGCCTCGGAGGATTGTCAGGAATGGAAGAGGATGCAAGGTTAGAAACTAGGGAGTTTGAGTGGTTATACAGTTTATAATGGAAGGAGTGATATCTGGTTCGGGCTAGATCGGTTACATAGGGAACATTAAGCGTTACTAATTAATTAGCCGTATGTTGTACATTTTTCATTTAAACAGATCAAGTAATTTTATATTGTAAATTTGTGAATTAAAACTTTGTTATAATTATCTTACAATGAACCTTTATTAACACAATTTAATAAAAGTTATACCATAATAAATACCATACATAAATACAAGACGATTGTATACATACTACTATATAATAAAATATTCTAATGATTTATAAATGAAAAAAATATTTTTATAAATTAAACATAAAAATTGTATTTACTGCATGTATTGTATTTAATCAACTACAATTTAAGACATCGTCCAGTCCACACACACCTCCATAGTTATGTTCGCTGACGATACAGCTGTGTTCTCTCAACATGATGACATAATAATAGCTAGAAACACTTTGCAAAGTCACCTTAATGATGTAGAACAATATTTCACTAAATGGATGATTAGCTTGAACACTGAAAAATGCAACTCAAAAGTTTTTACTCTTCGACGTCCACCAGATCCACCGGATCTAATTCTCAAAGGTAAAAATGTGAAATGGAATCCTGCCAGTGAAACAGTAAGATACCTGGGAATTCACCTAGATCGCCGCCTTACCTGGAATCACCATATCAACATCAAACTTATGCAAGGTTAGCAATGCTATATCCTATCTTAAACAGAAATTCCAAACTAAAACCAGAAACAACTGTTCTTATATTTAAAACAATCCTCAGGCCACTGGTGATGTACGGCTGTGAAGTCTGTGGAGCGGCATCCTTAACAGAAAGGAAAAACTACAATCTTTTCAAAATAAAGTCCTAAGGATCGCAGTTAATGCTCCTTGGTTCATAAGAAATACCCAATTTCATCGCGAATTACAAATGGAGTCAATAGATGTTATATCAAAAACGGTTCATGAAGTTCCAGTCCCAGTTGCCGACAGTTAAAGGAGCAATGACCTACAACCTGGGAAACCCAACCTCAACCCGAAGACTGAAGCCCAGGACTGCTGCAAAACATTCTTTTATAAAGTTTTAATAAATATAAAATTAATTCATACTCAGACTACTTCTATTTACGTATTATTATTATTGTTTTATTATTTTTTTCTTCTCTCTTCCCTTGCTCAAATTAACTTGTTTCTTTTTACAATTAGAAGATTGTTTGTTTTATTTAAGTGGACCAATATAATTATTTTTTGTTATTAATTTTACTGTCCTCTTTTATTAAGAAGCATTATTCTTATCTATTTATTTTATTATCATTATTTTTTTCTTTTAATAAGAACATTTTATATAGTTAGGGGTGTCATTTGTATGACTATACCCTCCATAATCAACTATTAAAAATATATATATAATATAAGTTATATCAACCATGTAAGGCCCACCAGGCCAATCTGGTAAAAAAATAAAAAAACTACAATTTGTAAGGATGTTATCATGTTGGAGTTCTGATAGATGATCGTAATCTTTGGAAATATAACATAGAAATATAGGAGTCCTGTTTAAAACTATAGTAGCAGTGTGAGAAATGCTAGTTGTTCTATGTGCATATTTTGGTATATTTAATATGTTTGGATTTTATATCGAATGATCTAGCATCAAAATTCCCACTGCCTCCTACGTTAGGTTATTATATAAAAATCCTTTTTTTATTTCAGAATTTATGGATTTAAATTACTTATTGTTTTTTTGCTATAACAATAACATTAATATGCTGAAACCGTCGGCTTATGTAGTTTCATGTTTATGAACAACAGACGATTATAAATTCAGTCTAGGAATTGTACATGTATAAACAATTACGGTGGCCTGAACGTTCGCAAACGGTGGACAATTGGTAGCATTCAGCCTTGATAATGTTTACCTCGAACAAACTAAAGCCCAGCCATTCCAGACTACTACATCAGGCCGGAATTTAAATTGAGTATGGCTCTCTTGATCCCTGGTTTAGGTTCAGATAAAACTTATAAAATTTTCATTTTGGGTCTGAAACTTTGTCTTGTCGGGTAGGAATAAGAACGGATTTATTGGTATATTGTGTTTTACCCTTATGATTTGTTTGTAGGTTAAAATATATTAAATTGAATATATAGTATTAACCAGTCCAGATTTCTTTTTCAAGAGTGTTGATTTAATCGTATGAATATTAACAGAACACGTAATGGTATATTTACGAACAACGAATACGTATAGGAATAGGTAAATACCTATAAGGTCGTTATTTTAAGGTTTATGAAAAAAATAAGGTATACAGATTAAATTACATCTTGAACAATAATAATGTAAAATAGATCAGAAGTAAATTTAAATAGTTAACATAACGTACGAATGTAAGCTTAAAATACATTTAACTTATTGGTTATGCGTAAATAAAAATTTAATAGCAAATATTTGTTATATACTTTCTAGAAAATAAACAAAGACATATTAAAAGCATAGACAAAAAAGCTGGAGAAAGAACATAAAAGCATCAGTTATAACTAACACTTAACTTAAGCTCAAGGACAGGCCGGCGATAGCAGTGTTAAGCCACAAAATGAACATTTTCGTGTTAAAAGCGGTTTTGAATTTGAAAGCGGTGCCGGTTTGAAATCCGCCTGGGTGGAAAAATTTATTTTGTGGCATAACCCGTCTTTCCATACTAAAGTTTGAGAACATATGGTTACTAAAGCCCAGTTAAAAAGTACGGTCTTACAATCTTCAGAGTTAAAAAAAAAATGATGTTTAACAAGTCGTTCAGTCAAGTATATTATTTCATTATTATAATTATTCATTATTATTATTATTAATTGTTATACTCATCGAGTATTTAATTGTCTCTCTTTTCTTTTATGAATGTATTTTTTTTAAATAACAAAACTTTTGAATAGTCCCGCTCCCCCTCCACCCCAAAACTATTGAACATAATTTGCTAAACATTTGTATAAGAATAAATAATGCTAATAAATATTAGAAATGGAGTTAAAGAAACTAATATTGACCGAAATTTTAATATTCATTGTGTCATGGTAGAATTTTAAAGTGCTTAGTTCTGAAATAAATATTATCAAACTGCTAGTTCTGAATATATAAAGAATTAGAAAACTTTCATTGGTAGATCACTTTTAAAGTTTCTGCCATCTCTCCTTAATTAATTTTTGTTTCATTTTTATACTTAAAAATAGTATAATAGTTTG
>NW_027108392.1:0-3983 GCF_000696795.3 Halyomorpha halys | reverse complement strand
TAAATATTTAATAACATTCCACTTCCAGAAACCATTCTCTCGTGCCTAGATGCATAAGAAGGGCAAAAAAGGTTTCCTAAACCTTTCAATGTCCTAAATAAACTCTTCAGAGCAACATCACTCACGAACAAGAGAGTTGAAGAACCAATCGGTTGACGGGCATTGCACCAAGACCATTCGATAATGACTACTTCAACCTCACCCTTACTTGCAACACAGAACTCCTTTGGAATGAGCCTGCTTTAATCTTCCCTAATGCGACTCCAGGCCGCCCAACGCCCGTGAGTAGTATCCCCCTCAAGTACATTCACTACTTAGGAGCCACTCAAAGGACAATGCTCAGATTGGCTCACCCGGCGAAGGGTACTCTGGATTCCTCGGGGGTCTACTATCCGATAACCTCAACCATGAAAGTTCCCAATGGCTTCAGAGGTTTCAATCGCATCAGGGAGGACGCATAGTTTTTTCAAGCTCTTTAGAGGTTCTTCAAAAAGTATTTCTGTATCCGCATTATTTGCGAATGAGACAACTTTATTCTGCACTCAGCAGCATTTTTGAATGAATGAATCAATGATAAACTTCGGTTCGGCTGCCACAAAGTATTATGTAGGTCCGTTGAGTTTTAGTAATGGTCGCAGTTATGAATCAAAATATTTATTAAAAACGAATTTCTTACTTTTTTATTCTTTGTTGAAAAAGAAGGCAAACATTATCACAACAAAGGTGAGAATTCTGTATTGGTTCATGATCTTGGCAGGTTTCCTTGGATCTAAATTAACATTAAATTAATATTTATTTTTTACAATCAAAATAAAATTTTTGCCCACAACAGCTGCTCGATAAGGATTCATTCTATCAATAGTTGGTGTTTGAAAAAAAAGAAAAAGGAAAAACTATTATCACAGCAAAGGTTAAAATTTAGTATTGGTTCATGTTGGTTGGTATTCTTGGATCTCTATCAACATTGACTTTATATTTACTTTTAACAAAGAAAAAAAATGTCTAGTCACAAAAGTAGTTCAACTTAGTAGATAAGGATTCAAACTATGGATCGTTGATTTATTGAAAAATAAGAGAAACAATTATTATAACAAAGGTGAGAATTTAGTATTGTTTTATATTCTTTTTTTTTGGCAGGTTTCTCCAATATCTGGTAACATAATTTATATTTAATTTTCTACTTAAAAAAAAAATTATGTCACCACATTCGAACTACCTGCTAGATAAGGATTCAAACTGTGGATCGTTAGTTTATTGAACAGTAAGAGATACAATTATTATAGGAATGGTGAGAATTTATTCTTGGTTCATAATTACGGCATGTTTTCGTGGAACCTCTATTAACGATAACTTTATATTTTTTTTCAATAAAAAAAATTAGTTTGTCACAAAGTGGTGTCACTTGCTTGATAAGAAATCAACTTATCGATTGCTGTTTATAATACGATTTTTAATATATTTATTTATTATATTTATATTATATCAGAAACATTCGGCAAGGGTATGGTAACGACCAACCATTAAATAATGGTAACGACCAGGGTTAATTAACTAACACTGCCAATGTCAACGAATACTAACGAATGCTTTGATAGCTGAGATATTGTGTTTTAAACAGCAACCTCACTAATTAAAAACTAAAACAAACGAATGAAGAAGGGGAAGGGTCCTAAATATTCTAGAAATATTCCCTTTGTGGGGCTGAAGTCGAAGCCGTTTAGGATTTATAGAGGCACTCCATACTGTTATTGGGGAGAGGAGTCAAAGGATTGGAGAAAGCTGCCTTATCCCGGACCGCCCTGATCAAAGCCCGCCGTGGGTATTCGATTTACATGCGATCCTGCGCTAATGAGATGTGGTAGCCTTGTGGCCCACCAGAATTTCGACAAACACAAAGGATATCCTTTACCTTCCAGGGTCTACGAGACTTTCATCTGCTCACAATTCTTGTGCCTGGTGTAACGATTCCCTTCTGGATTAATTATGAGAATAATTGGAAATGTATAGGGGCTGACCTGCACGATTTAATGAACCATCACTCCAATCAGAATGTAGAACGATCTGTTTCTAGCACATCCATCAGGAATTTAAAATTACTAATTTTTCTCTTTTTATGTAGTTGCAATGAAGACATATCCTACTAACCCTATTGCTTATAGTATTATTTCTTATCTTCTGGTGGCACATAAATTATTAATTACAATGCGTATGTACCACTCTCATCTGTGATTGTTTTACGGATTCTAGCTGGGAATTAGATTTGAAATTAATTTGATCTCAGTTAAATTGGATTGTTACGGGTATGTATAGAAACTAACCATTGGTAGCACTTTAATGACGTTTTATATTAGCAGGTCTCGCGACCATCTTCTTTTCAGGCACCTCGGAGGATTGTCAGGATGGAAGAGAAGGCAAGGTTAGAAACTAGTGGGTTTGGGTGGTTAGAGAGTTTGTAATGGAAGGAATGGTATCTGGTTCAGGCTAGATCGGTTACATATAGAACATTAAGGTATTATGTATGATTTCATTTTTGAATAAGTAAGGAGCTAATTTTCCTAACCAAGATGTGTTCCTCTACAGTTCAAAATCTTTCGTAAAATCCTTAATGCTCCATACTTTGTCACAAATAAAATCAGACATAAAGACCTTAATGTTCCCTATATAACCGATCTAGCCCGAACCAGATATCACTCCTTCCATGATAAACTTCCCAACCACTCAAATCCACTTGTTTCTAACCTGGTTTCTCCTTCATTACCAAATAATCCTCCTTGGCGTCTGAAAGATGGCCTCGAGATCTTCTCCTCTAGAAATGTTATTGCAGTTCTATCAATGGGTAAATTCTCCACATGTTTATATCATGTCACTAAGTCACCTACAGCAAATTTACTTGTTGTATATATTTTTATACAGTGGTAAATAACAATAAATTATTATTTATATTTATATAAAATGTTATAATTTAAAAAAAAAAAGTTGTGTTCAATCATTTTAGTTCAAAGCTTTTCAAAAAATAGTCAATGCTCCATACTGTGTAACCAACAATGCCCTACATCATAATCCTAATATCCCATTCGCATCAGACCGTATTAAACCCAAAATTCACTACATTTCATTAGAAACTCACAAATCATCCTGATCCCTATCTAGCATTACCCATCCATACAATCATCTTCGAAGGTAGAAACCGCAGAAACCCAGAGACCTATTATAGGTTTTATTGCAGTACTGTTAATGGCTTGATTATCCACCAGTCCTGTGCGCCTGCGGCTACCGCCCTCACTCATCCTCCACTGACTTTTAATACCAGTGACGTAGTTAAAAGAGATGCGGAGTCTATCTCGATCCTCCATAAGTGGAGAGAAGAACTCGGCTCGGAGTTCCACAGGTTGAATATAAATACTTAAATAGGAATGATTGTGTTTTAGATGTTATTTTAATTTTTTATTTTACTTTTCTTCTATTTATTAATATTTATACTATTTATCATTTATTTTATTTATTTGTATATATAGGGTGAATGAGCTCTATGATCCCTATCACTATTTTATATAAATATAAGACTGAATGTAACATTACACAATACAAAATCAGGGCAATATTTTGTTACTACCAAAAGGTTTAACATAATTTACGTGTAAATAGTGCATATAATTGTTTCAGATTTCAATTTCCTTGATGAATATAAAATAAACTGTATTATTCACATGGGAATATATATTCCAGAATGAAATTACTTTTCATAAATGTATTTATAATGTGCTTTTGTTCTATTCATGCTTATAAATTACTGTTACTCCATACTCAGATAAATAACTTGAAATATACCGTGAATATTTAATATATCACTACGATGTAAATGTTACTTCAAACGTCATAATCATAAATAATTGTAATTATGCAATAAAAAAGATTTTTCCTATATTTGTTTTATATAATATTTATTGCTTAATACTCTAGTCATCAAACTTTCAATCTATATA
>NW_027108391.1:0-5551 GCF_000696795.3 Halyomorpha halys | reverse complement strand
ATGTGATGCACACAATACAACATATTCTATGTGATGTACACAATACAACATATTCAACATAGTCTATGTTAAGTACTTATTGTAAAAATATAGTAACTTATTATATTTTTTTTTTGTTTTCTTATTCTAATTCTATTTTTTCTTTGTCTGGACTTTAAAATATAAGACAAAAAAGCCCCCCCCCCCCAAAAAAAAAAACAAGAAAATAAATAACAAAATTTTTTTCAATAAGTTAAAATTATTTATATTTTAAGGAAAAAACAGTATTTCAATGACAGGGGTGAGTGAGAATTGTAGTTTGACAATGACCAATAAATTAGGGTCAAAATGTCACAAAAATGTTAAACATAATGTAAAACTTAGATAAAAATATTTATTTTCATATAGTTTTGTATTAAGAAATTGAGGGTATAAAGTAATCCATATGATTTTCTCAATCATTTTGTGTAATATATCTGTATATACATATATATATAATAATTCAAGTTTTCAATTTAAAATAATTATTTGTAAAATGAACTATATCGTATGAATAAGTAAAATTACTACTATTACTTATTATGCTTAAATATACACACTGTAACATTTGTCAATATAGCATAATACAATTGAGATTATAATTCCATATATAACTATTTAAAGCAAACTGTATTCTTTACTAATTTATTTTTGCAACTCACTCCAGATTAAGATCAAACTTTTCTATGCAATTACATTCCATTATAACTTAAGTTATGAATGATTTCTGAAAAGGAACACTGGAGACCTAGTGATTGAACCAGATAAGCTCTAGATATAGGTATTTTTCAACATCAAGAATCTAGGGATAATATCGCAAATGTCAAAGACAAATAAGTTATTGATAGCCGCTCCATAATAAAATTCTAAATAGTCCATTTAAAGTTTAAATCTTATGTGATACTGATATATTAATACTGGTTGTTATCAATGATTTTATTTCGCCCAGTTCAATTAAATTAATAGAAGTTTATGGTAAGGATGACAACAGTATACAATAACTTGAGTTACATGTTTTAAAATTTCAGCTTCCTGGGCACTGCCATTTTAAAGATAGTAGTGATCACTATTACAGGGAATATCATCTATCTGTTATTTTATATATATTGACAAAATTAATTACATATCCTCCTAGCCTAAAGTACTTCTATTTTCTACTACACAATGAACTATAAATGTTTTCTTACCAGTTTAGCATCTATTGGAGCATTCTTATATTGATTATAAAAAGTTTTCATTTCTTCATAGGCCATGAATTGAATAGCCCCATGAGATACACCAAACATTCCTGGTACAAAACCCTGCAATGTTGGTAAATATAAAAAAGTGTATGACATTTATCACTCAAAATATATATTAAAATTATAATTATTATGTTAAAGTTGTATTTTTCTTTACCCTGTACAATCCTCGAACACCTTCAAGTCTATAAATTGTCATAAGCGCATCTACCATACCAGCATAGCCACTCCCAGCTTGGGGTTTTGCATTGGAATATTGCAAACATAACCTGTTCAAAAAATATTAAATACCCTTTTAGGGGTATAAAGACAACAAACATCAACTCTGATCAAAAATAAAGCCCATTAGACTCTCACAATATGGGAATCCTTTAAGAATATTTAAATATACACTAAAAATACAACTAAAGAATAACAAAATATATTGCATACAACTAATAAATTACCTGGTCTTTACAACCCAAACTGGGTTTGTCATGATTAAAGTCAATACACCAGCCTGTGCTGCCAAAAGCATATGCATTGAAGGACCAAGAGCAGTTTTTGAGTTACCACCTTGAACCCATGTCTTTATTGAATTGTAACTGAAATAATAAGTACATTAAAATTGAATTGTAAACCAAATATAACTGATAATTAGTAATGATGATGATAGCTTACAACAGAAAATAAAAACCCCAAGCACTTCCAGATCCCCAAACATTGGGAGTAACTCCTTTATAAAGTCCACGTAATCCCTCTTGGCGGAAAATTGTAGTGACAGCACTTCGGAGACCATCATACTGGGGAGTTGGTGATCGACCATCACACACTGTTTTAAATAAAAGTAACTAAAACCATAATGTAAGAGTAGGGGACATAAAATATAATTAAATGATAATATACCTGCAAAACGGATTTTAATCAAGTCTAAAGGATGAAGTATGAGTGTTGAAGCCACACCACCTGTTATTCCAGCAATCATGTGCTCATACTTCACATGCTGGAGAACACTTTTGGCGGTGCTTGTTGGAGAAGTGTACGCTTTTACAGATGTCATTTCGAATTTTGTTTCAGCATTGACAGCAACATTATGGTCAGCAATGGCTAAAATTTAGGAGACACAGGTATCAATGGAGATCGGAGGGCTTGTGATAACTAACAGAACTGAAGGCTAAATTTTTCCTTTCCATTATTCCAACAACCACAGACAAAGGAATAAAACAAAGGTAATCACATAAAACTTCGAGGCATCGTAAAGAAACACACTACGTTTGTTACAAGAATTCAACGGCAACTCTTATGAGCGAACTAATAGATGTCACAAAGAGATCGAACGTGACCTAGGCTGAAATTAAGTTTTGCACTGCCTACCAGAGGTGTTACTACAATTTCTTACAGCTGATTGTCATATGATGCAACTTTAAGTCTAATTACAAAATGAAAAGGATCTAGATGAAAATTGAGAAATATAATTTTTTTTGTTATATTAAAGTTCTACAGAAATTTATATAAAAATACAATACGTGTGTTTTTACTTTACCATACACGTTTTCATATATCTTTTTTTATATACAGTTTATGCAATATCAAATGAAAATAAATGAACATTTCATTTATACCTGCCTACTCAAAAAAATTATAAAAAAATTATTTTTTTAGTGAATTTAGCTTTAGAAACTCAATTCATCATTGATATAATAATTGATAAAAAGAGAAAGAAAAATTAACCTGATGAGAAATAACCTCGCGTTTGTTCATATTACAAAACTTGGATTGTAGTTATTTTTAACATTGCGTGAAAATAATGTCTTGCAAAACATTATTCAGTAACAAACTTTATTCCAGACTCGTAAGTCTTCCTGGTTTTAATATGAGGTTAGTCTTATTAATTCACTTGAATAGCAGAGAGAATTGTTTGAATCATTAATGTACTAGGCCTATTTGATATGATTGATACCATTCCTTTTATTTATAATGATATTTTTTCTAGCCAATATTCTTATTCTACCGGTTTGGGAGATCTGGGCAGTGGTGCAGGACAAGGAGGTGGTGATGGTGGCTCAGTAAGACAGGCTGGAGGTAGCTTTGGGAAAAGAGAAGCTGGGTTAGAAGGAGAATATTTTAATAGATTAGTAAGTTTGTTTTTTACTCTATGACATTGATACTTTTTGTTAATCTTATCTAGTATTTAATTTAAATCAGTCGATTTATTTATTATACTTTTGTAATACACGTCTCCTTCCACTGACAGATCCAGGTGGGGGAAGATGAGCTCTGGATGGTCAAAATATTTTTTTATCTTGATAAATATCTTTTATAAGATCTATAACAGACACTTTAATTATGTCCTTAATTGAAGAATATATTGTTCATTAAAATTTAATTTATTTTAAGTTTGATTATTTAGATTAACATTTTCACCATAGTGATATGTATGTCTCTAAGGTGTTGCAAATGGTAGGCACAACTGCCATTGGGGACTTTTCAGTCCTGTCTGGAATTCATTTAAAAAAAAGTTCATTAAATTGTTCTGTAACCAATATCTTTTTTATACTTCATGCCTCTTCATTTCTGACATGTTGTTGAAGGGTATCTGCAAGTTGCCACCCTATTGTAATCATGACGAGGGGAATCAAGTTTTCACTCTGTAGGACTGCCATGTAATGAAAGTAATCCTCCTGCCCCCACCCCACTGGGCCCCTGAACCAACCCCTTTATAGTTTAAATTCTAGGTAAGGATTGGCAACCCTTTACTTAAGTGTATGGGGTACACCTAGTGCAAAGGTATGCTCCTTCAGAAAATTCCTGGATCTGCTATTGACTCATATTTTGTAAAAATATTCATGTTGTCATCAGCCTGATTCAATGGTTTATTTAAGATTAATCATTTGTAATGTGTGAACCAATGGTCAAGCATAAAATTAGTTTTTTTTTTTTTCAAAGAAATATTTTTAGAGTACGAGTAGAAGATGGTTGGGGTGCAGTCAAAGTGAAACACAAATAAGTTGGTGTAACCTGTTAGTTTGAAAATCAAATGCCTAATGTATTTTTAGAGTAGCTTAATGAAGAAATAATATTAAAACAAATATTTTGTTCTATCACAATTGCAAAATGTTCTGGTTCATGCAACATTGGCCTATCTCATATTATTAACTTTTTATTTTTTCTAAAGTAAGTATGGTTGTTTATTTATATTAGAATTTTATTTGTTCATAAAAAAATGTAAAAGAAATAATTCATTTTTTTTTTCTAAATTTTAACAATTATTCAAGTTAAGTGTTAAAGTAATCTGAACATAATTAACATTACATCTTTACACCTTTATTCTTAAATAGTTTGAATTTTACTTACTCTACACCTTTTCCTCAATCTCTGATGATCAATTTTCTCTTTTCTTTCTTACCTCACCAATAATACCAAATTTATAGCAGGTTTTTATTTCCGCATTTGATCATTGATAGGTTTAACTATCATGTTTATCCACTCAGATTGTTACAAGCTTCTGGCAATATAAAATTTGGAATCAAGCAATAGTATCTTGCTTTCATATTGTAAAGTTTCCAGGTACTTACACAGCACTGATATGAATGGTCACCATTGTACAACACCATTTTTTTTGCTAAAACTTTAAATCTGCAGTTTACTCAATTATTCTGCATATCTACTCCCATGAATTTGTTTTATGGATTATATAAAGTAATATATATGTAATAATGTTAATATAATATTGAAAATTATTGTATAAAATATTATCACAAGATTTATTAAAATGGTTTATTATGTTGATCATACCTAGTGAATGTTAAAGTTTAATATTGTAGGTCAATGAAATTTCATTTGAAAATTTTATATAAACGGATTATAAAATCTTTTGTTAGGAGATAGGTTTAATTGAGAGAAGGTCAACCGTAATTTTCACATTCAGGTTAAGTTAAGCTGTAAAATTGAATGAACCCAGAACTATTTAACCCTGAGGTCTTACTGGAATCCAGCAGTACATTTTGTTAGCTTAAGGATACATTAGGATAAATCCAAGATGCTAATTAGCTCTCAACACAAATTTTGAACCTTGATCTTTTTCATTGAAATCATTTATCAAATGCCATAATACCATGGATTTTTCCATTAGTACTTTTTTAATTAGTGTGAGGGTAATCCTAAGAGTCTCCTATATTTTTTAGAAATACAAAATTTTATTTATCTTTTATGAAATTTATGTCATTTTAATATTTGTCTATATTTTTACATAATTGCCACTTCCATCGATGGAGTTTTTAAGATGCTGGATTTATTAATAATTGTTATCATCT
>NW_027108390.1:45360-55814 GCF_000696795.3 Halyomorpha halys | reverse complement strand
GACACCAAGCATAACACATAACATCCGGAAATGCATTGAGCATTTTCAACGGGAACCAGTTCTCGCATTCCCTGACTTCGAGAAGCAGTTTACGCTCACAACAGATGTAAGTGATTATGCTCTAGGAGCGGTGTTGGCACAGGAAACAGAAGAGGGAGAGCGTCCTGTAGCCTATGCCATTCGGCGCCTCACTGAAGCGGAAGTGCCTTAGAACGGGAACTTCTAGGAATCGTGTGGGCTGTGGAGCATTTCCGGCCCTATGTATTTGGAAGCCGCTTTAGGGTCCACACCGATCATAGACCGTTGCAGTGGGTAGGAAAATTGAAAGAGTCATCCGCGCGCATCACCAGATGGAAGGAGATCCTCAACCAGTATAATATGGACATCACATACAAGCCTGGTAAAGACAATGTTGTTGCTGACTGGCTCTCAAGGACAATAATGGTCAATGCGACCCCCCGACCCCAGGTGCCCCACGTGCGGAGTTCCTGAAACAGCAGAACACGTAATAGTGGATTGCTCTGCCATTCAAGGACACCGAGCCAGGCTGTTGAGAAAGACCAGGATTTTCGCCATCGCCGAGTCGGACTTTCCCTGGTTGACGGAAGAAGAGAATTATCCCTTCTTCAGGGAGTTCATTTACGGATGGAAGAAGGTGGTGGGCCCAACACATTTCACAAGGACACAAGGACTTGACCACCCAATATCGGCGAGCCACCAGAAGAAGATGAAGCAGATCCAGACTGAGACCAGGAGGGCTGTACCAGCCTGGTAACTGCAGGAGGCACCCAGACAGATGCCCACCAGAATGGCCTACCGAACGGATGAAGATCATTGGGAGCAGTGGCATGCGCAATCCCAGCACGAACTACTCCACTGCTCCCACACCCCGTATGCCAGAAATGGGGCAAGGGAGGGGGATAAATAAAAAAAAAAAAAAGTTTGAGATGTAGGGGTGCCTTCTGGGGTCTCAGGTACCCCGCTACGATGACTATTTACAAAGGTGTGGCATTGGGTATCCTGAGGTACGCATCCCCTGTGTGGAGTCGAACCCTCCCACGGGAGCAGAAGAAGAGGCTGGCCTCTATGCAAAGAGTGGCTCTGCTGAGTGTCACGAAGGCGTATAGGACGGTGTCGCATGAGGCGGTGCAGGTACTGGCCAGAACAATGCCCCTGGACATCATCCTCAAGGAGGATGCTGCGAAGTATAATGTGAAGAGGCAGGGACTGGGAGTGCAACCGGAGGGAATCCGTGAGTTTCGGCGAGGCCCCGAACCTTTAGAAGAAGTTCCTGCGGGAAGAGTTCATCGAGGAGTGGAATGGACGGTGGCGGACTAGTGAATAGGTTGCGACCCTGAGGAAATTCTTTCCCACCGTCCAATCCCGATTGAGAGCAGGATGGGTCATCCCTGACTACTGGGTCTCGCAGATCCTGAAAGGACACGGGGGATTCCGGGGAAAGCTGCAAAGCTTCGGAAAGAACATCGACCCCCGGTGCCCGACGAGTGGGGTCCCCGAAACAGCAGATCATGTGGTATTGGATTGCACCACCATAGAAGGACAACGTGCCCGGCTGACGAGGAAAACCAGGATCTTCGCCCTCGCCGAGTCGGAATTCTTCGTCTTTTTTTATTCCCAAAAAATTAAATGGCTCCCACCAAATAATTTTGTAAAAATGTGAAAATAAAAGATTGGCAGCAGTGGCATGCGCAATCCTAACGCACTGCCCCACTGCTGCCGAATCCCGTATGGCAGCAATGCCCGGAAGGGGGGGGGGGAGGAAGATTCCACGGCTGTCGAGAGAGACCGGGATTTTCTCCCTCGTCAAGTCGGACTTCCCCCGTTTGATGGAAGAAGAGAATTATCCCTTCTTCAAGGAGTTCATTTACTGGTGAAAAGAAGTGGTGGGCCCCACTTAT
Source organism: Halyomorpha halys (assembly GCF_000696795.3). Classification (NCBI taxonomy): domain Eukaryota; kingdom Metazoa; phylum Arthropoda; class Insecta; order Hemiptera; family Pentatomidae; genus Halyomorpha; species Halyomorpha halys. The sequence goes on along the minus strand of NW_027108390.1, from coordinate 53,895 downwards.
TTCACAATGGGAAGGGCTTGACCACCCGAAATTGGAGAGCCACCAGAAGAAGAGGAAGCTGACCCAGACTATGACCAGGTTGGCAAACTGCAGGAGGCACCCAGGCGGGTGCAGTGTACAAGGAGCCCCATCAGTAAGGCGCTCAACCCACTTGCCTGCACCACAGTTAAAATTGTTTCCAATAAACAAAAGGAACCCCCCTAACATTATTATTGTTATAATAATTTTGAAAAATAAAATATTGTTGATTTTTGGGAGCAATGGTATGCGCAAACCCCAGCGCACTACACCACTGTTGCCGCACCCCATATGCCAGAAATGGCAAGGGACGGGGATAAAAAAAAAAATTAAAACAAAAAAGGCTCAGATGCTGGCCGAAAGATGTGAAGTATGAAGTAAAGAGTCAGGGGCTGGTAGCGCTATCGGAGGGACTCTTAGAGAGGATTGGTGAGACTCCTAACCTATGGAAGAAGATACGGACGTTGGCTGGCAAGCCAGAATGGCACCATTCTGAGGAAGTTCTTACCTACCGTCTATTCTAGACTGAGAGCGGGGCGGGTCTTCCCAAATTATTGGGTCTCGCAGATCTAGGTTCTGGGGAAAACTGCAAAGCTTTGGGAAGAACATGGACCCCCCAGTGCTCTACGTTTGGAGTCCCTGAAACTGCAGAATACGTAGTGTTGGATTGCACTGCCACGGAAGGATATCGTGCCAGGCTGTTACGGAAGGAGGTGGTCGGCCCAACGCACTTTACGTTGGGAAGGGTTCGGCGAGCCATCAATAGGAGATGAAGGGGAAGGAGCAGACACAGACAGAGACCGGACATATGGGATGGATGCAGGTAGATAAGTTTCAGCCCCATTTATAAGGCGCTCATCCGATAGTTGGGTTGCACTAAGGTGCAAATCAAAACGTACCCCTTTAAAATAAATGGTACCCCCAAATTATTGTAAATAAATAAAGCCTGAATAAAAAATTTAAGACTATCGGCATCAGTGGTATGTGTAACCCTAGCACACTACCCCACTGCTGCTGAACCTAGTATCGCAGAAAACCGGCATCATGGCCCTGGGAAAGATTAAGCCAATGTAAATGATGGCGGCCATTAGAGTTGGAGGGACCCAGGCAACTACCCTGGAGGAGATTGGGATGATGTACATTGATTATACATATCCCAGAAATGATCCGCCACAAGACAATGTAGATGACATTATGGTAAAACATACCACCTCATACCCACCATGGGATTAATGAGAAATATGTCTTGCATTGGATAGGCAGAGGTTTGGAAAGGCTCCAGGGCTCAAAGCCATAGATGCTGCAATCCTCAGGAACAAGGCCACTTACATTGAGGATGAGCTGAGATCTTTAACGAATGCTTAGATAAGGGGTACTCTTGCGCAAGTGCAGGATTGCAGATTTTAGTTTGCTCTACAAGGAAGAAGGCAAGGATAAGAAACCACCGAAGGCCTACCTGCGAATATGTCTCCTCCCTATCCACAGCACGATACCAACACACAGACCAGTTTTCAGTACTTAGAGTCACCCACAGCAACTCGGCTCTACTTGTAGCAAGGGTACAACAGATGCGCTGTTGAGAGTGAGGATGTAGAAGGGAGGGTGGAGAACTATGTCTTGATGATCCTTTTCGACCTATCCTCCGCCTTCGATAGTGTTTGGTGGCTACACATACTCCAGTACTTGCAAGAGTTCGACACTCCTAACAACTTATACTCCCTCATGGGTAGTTACCTCAGTAACAGATCAAGATCAGAGGTAGCTATTCTGAGGTCGACAGAAAGATTGAGAGAGACTGCCCGCAGGGTTTTTGACCCAATCCTGTAAGGTGACATACCTCAATCTGAGGATAAGGAGAGGATTCGACACCACCCCTCACCTGATGTACCTGTGGGATAGAGGGATTCTGTCACCGAGTAAAGGGGGGCTGGCTTTCTTGGGCCTCAGGTATTCCACCCTGCTACACAAACCATTTATAAAGGGGTGATCTTGGATGTCCTGAGGTATACACCCTGTTATCTACATTTAAACTGAGGATATTTTAGTAAAAAATTTTATTCAAAGAACTACTCAAATTTTTGACAAATAACAATACCTCTGAAGTTTAGAAATTAGAATTTTTTTTTTTATGTAATGTTTTGTGAATAGAAATTAAAATTATTGTAATCAAGTGACAACATACCTAACAGTTAAGTGCAAAGTTCAAAGTAAAAAGCATCGGGAAAATAAAAATACTGAACAATATAATTGGGAAAATTGAAATATTTAATATAGTTGATAAATCTGGTTAAAATTGTTGGGAAATAAAAGATTTAGCCCCTCTAACAAACTCCTGTGGCAAAACCCATGGGGAAATACATAATTTAGTTTGTTATTAATAATTTATAATACATTAGTGACATAAAGTGTCAATAATAGTAAATTTTAGGGTCTATTGTAGAAATAAGTTATTTTTTTATATTTTATAATATTGTTTAATTCCGTGAATAAACATTTATTTTTATTTTCCTAACAACCAATTTTTAAATAAAGGGATTCAGTAGGAATTTAATAAGAAAAATATTAAATTTTATTTTTAATAATCTTACAATGATTCTTGAAGTTATTTTATTCATCTTTTATCATAAGGATAACATGAAAAAAAAAGGACACTATTTATATAAAATAATTTGTATCAACAATAATTTATTAAATTAATTAATAATTAAATATATTAACAATAACAGATAATGGATACAAAAAAATAATTTGGTGCACAAAAACATAGAACTTTCACTTACTACCCTACTTTGTGATCAAATTATCCTTGTGTTTCAAAACACCAATTTATTTATTATTCAGGACAGCATGAATTAATCATTTCCCTTGATGTACATTTCATACATGGGTAAGAGTAAAATCTGTCTATTGTAAAAACAATCAAGGAAACACGATATAAGTCAGCTTCTCAGTTACAGCCAAATGGACTAGGCCTAATTGATCTTTGATCCGCAGCCTTATCCAAGGCCAAGTCCTGCACGGATGACATACACTCTACTTGAGATAGTTTCGGTTTATTGCTGATTTTGTTCTCTAAAGAATTGTTTTTGATTTATGCTTACCCATGATATGGTCTCTCTCCTTCAATCCTCTTCTTCTCTTATCCAATGATCTTAGTCATCCGCTTCATCTCGGCAACTGAGTTGTTACCTACCTATCCTCAACAGCTATATTAATTAGTCCGCCCACTTCATCTCCGCAACTAGTATTGCTGACCCTGTCTCTTCCCAGTTCTAGTCCGTCCGCTTCAACTCGGCAACTAGAACTGGTACCTTTCCTTCACGGCTATAATAGTCTATCCGCTTCATCTCCGAAACTAGAACTGGTACCTTACCTTAATGGCTATACTAATCAGTCCACTTCATCTCGGCAACTAGAACTACTAACCTAGCTTCTAGCCTACTGATTCTCTCCTTTACCTGCGTCTGTGTCCAGGCTTCATCCCCTGCCATGGTCAATCCTTACTTTCTAGCTAACTAACTGAATATGCCTTGTCATAGGGCCTTATGCAGACTGGTTATCAGGCTGGAGTGCCATCTAAAACCAACTGATCTCACTCACTTATAACCTCCACAGATTAATAATTTAAAATAAACAAGATTAAATTATTAAAAAATCTTTAGATGAAGCTTTTTTTCAAATTCTGTATTTATGCATTATCAGACTATTTCAATGAGGATAAGACCTAGCTGATATTGAAGACCAAAATCATTAGAACCATTTGCAAGATAGTATAAAATAACACTTCCAATAAGTTGATTAAAGCAAAAAGCTGCTGTAAAATCCTTCCTAAGTATTTTTCACCTACCTTTAATCCAGGATTTCATTTCAGATCCAATTTTTTTTTTTTCGACAAGGCACAGTCACCATTTTACAAGACTCAGGGAACCGCCTCAAAATATGTATTTCCTTTGAAAATTCAAATTTGAAACTTTTTTCACAATACTTCTTTTATATTTTTTACATAAAGGTAACTGAAAGTTGAAAGAACTTTAAAATTATGGCAGATTTAGCTTGTCTAAATGATTAATCTACCCTACCTTGTTCTAAGTCTTGGTATGATGTGCACATAGTGTTATGCTTTTTGGAGCAATAACATTTTTTTTTCATTGCATCTAATTACAGATATAATATTTTTTTTTTTTAAATGTCTCACTGGTATTTTACTCAATTTCCTGAGCTCGTTGCATGGAAGATCTTAAAACGTATAATTTCCCACAGTGTTTTTGCTGCTGTCAGCATAATCATCATCAAACATCATAGAAAGTCCTGTGACTTCTCCCTCATTACATCTACGGTCATTACAAAAGTTAATAACAGTTCGTTTAATTAAGAAGTATATTCTTATTTTTAACAATTAGCCAGGAAGTACTACAATTTAGAGATCTATGATTTGAAGCACATTTATAAATCAACTAATATTTTTGTAGATAAACCTTACCAAATTAAAATGTAGATGTTTCATATTAAAATGAAATATTTTAAGGGCTGCTAATTTTCAAGGACACATTACTGAACTTGTTCATATTTTTTTTTTCATAAGGGACGAAATAAGGCCAGTAAGAAATTAGAAACTAACAAACAAAAGGAACAGAAAACTAAACAAATATATAATTATCACATTCAAATATAAACTCATATTGAAAATGAAAATTAACATTATGAGTAAAGGGAAACCGTTCTAGTACATTAGAAGCTTACTTTTGGTCATAAATTTATTTAATCATACTTTCTGCAAAATGATAATTTAACTTTCTTCTAGCCATAAAAGTATGGTGTATAATAGCCACTAAATAATGAACAGCTGAAATAAAAAAAGTTATAAGAGGGTTTAGAGGGAACAAAATATGTTTGTGTGTGTGTGTGTGTATATATATATATATATATATATATATATATATATATATATATATAGTAGAGAGAGAGAGAGAGGTAGATAGATAGATGTTTATTGAATTACATTATTGATGTTTACACTTATCAAATTACTGAAATTTGTAAACTGTTACAAATATTTCAGTTTTTGTTTTCACTTTATTTAAGAAATATTTATAACAAAAAGTAATATGCTCCATGATAGTATTCTGAATAAATGGTTCAGCTTCATTCTCATTTTCTACATAACATCGCCAAACTCCATTTTTCCTGAAAAATATTTCACCAAAGAATAAATGTTTTTTGAAAATGATACTTCAAACATAGAGACAATGATAACACTTTTGATCACTCCACCAAGATTTTAAAAAATTAAAAGTAATCATGTTCCATATAGAGGAAGTTAAAACATAATAATCTATAATAATAGGAAAGTCTTTTCTATTAACAATACATAATCAGTGTTTTAAGACATTACTGTATGTTGAAACAGGATTACCAATATAAAAACAAAATATATTAACTTACTTCATTTGCATATTCAATTATTTTTATACTCCCATCATGTGCTACAATAATATGCCTAAACACATGTTGGTGTTATTTCACAAATTGCATACACTTTTCTTATTTTTACAACATCAAATCTACTGAAGAGGACTAAGATTAAATATTTTAGACTACAAAACTAAATTCAAAATGTTTGGCTCAATACCAAAATATGTACTTGGATGATTTCTAACACACAACAATGAATCTTGGTGGAGGATCAATAATGGTTTGGGTTTTTGTTTTTCTGCTTCTGGTTTAGAAAAATTAGAAAAACTTATACAATTTAATAACGAACTATAAGCCTAGAAGGAAAAAATAAGTACTAAAAAATATTGCTGTGTCCTCATCATAAAATAGCCTACCTGAATTGAGGCTTATAGGGCCAGGATTTGCTTTCCGGCATGATAAACAAAGCACAAAACCAGAAATACAAAAGAGTGGCAAATATGAACAGCAGTGGTAGATAAAATAAATGAAATAGCATCCTAGGAGTTCCGAGTTTAATCTTGTAGAACATTAGTGGAAATTATTGATAGGAAAAATAAATTCCTAGACCTAAAAGAATGAGAAAAAATTCTCAGGATTACAAAGCTTATTCAAAACTGGATAGAATTATCATAGACCACTTCACAGATGATTGATAGAATGAAATTTACCAATTTTTTTGGAAATTTTCACAAATCTGAAATAAACGTTATAGAAATATTTCAAAAATAACGAGATCAGTAGCATAAAAAAAAGAGCCCAGCCCAATTGTCTGAAGTCACTTTGTTAATGAATGATTAACAAAATCTTTATTTATTATTTTTTTTAAAGCTTTACAGGAAACTGATAACTGGAAACATATAAATTGCATAACTGTCTCAAAAACAGCATATTTCTACAAGAATTTTGAGAATAACAACATTATGGAAAATTTAAAAAACTAAATAGTATGAAAATTCAATTGACCATAACAGATTCTTATCATAATTTTAATTTCCTAGACTGGCCAAAATTAAAAAACTGTTTATTTTTAACGTTTTATTTGTTTTAATGATTTATCATATTTGTCAAGTTTTGTTGGAAATCAAATTTATGCTTGGCGTCCCTAAAAACATAGTTGTTGTTATTAGCTGGGGCTTTAGGGCGTAAAACCCTGAGGTCATCAACACCCAGAAACCATAGTGTAAGCCACTAAAAAAACATTATAACAGAAGTTTCCTTTTATAAAATTTAAATAAAATTCTATATTCTATTTAATATTAAAGTTAATAATTTGAACCCAAGCTATCTTTTATGATATTTAAGTTAAAAAATATAAAATTCTTTTTATTTTATTTTAATAAATTTTAAATTATTACATAAATTGTCGCCCAACAGGTGTGGCCTAATTCTTTACAAATTAGGTCATGGCAATCAGGACACAGCTTTTAAAAGAATTAAGTTTGAATAAGTTTGCTGTTATAACTTAGTGAATGATGGAGGATGAAGTACAGGTAATTGGGGTTAAAGATCTAAAAGATGTGATTCTATTAAATAGCTTCCATGATAATAAATTAGTAGTAACAAATTCAGATTTAAATTCAAATAGTGATAATTTAGATGTTAAAACTATGTTTCAGCAACTAATGATCATGGTGAACGATTATGGGAATAAAATAGACAAAATGGGACAAGTTTTAGACAATCAAATAAAAACGACCATGATAGAGATTCGTGAAAGTTGCAGGGTTGAAATTAAGGGGTTAAAAAATAAAGTAGATGAAAGAATTGAAGTGGTTGAAACTAATTTAAGAATAAATAACTCAAAATTATTAGATGAAAATATTGATGAAAAAGATAGACATTTTGAATTTGAAATTAAGGAAAATTGTGAATTAGAAATTAATGAAAATTGCGGATTTGAAATTAATGAATTTTGTGAATTAGAAATTAATGGAAATTGTGAATTAGAAATTGATGAAAATTCTGAAATAGAAATAAATGAGAAATCAAAATAAAATGTAGTAAACGAAATTGAATCAAATAAAATGGTGTTGAAAGAAAGTTGTCTTACGGAAACTATTTTAGTACAGCAAATGTCTGAATTGTCCGAAAAAGTGATTAAATGCACTGTGAAAGAAAATGAACCAAAAAATCTGTTAGTGGACTTACAATCAAAACATAAATATGATATAGAACTTTTAAGTCAAAGGGATAATAATGTTCGATTTTACAGAGAAGTAATCCAAAAAACATTAATCAATAAGGGAACTATTCATGAAATAAAATTTAAAGTTTGTACAAAAAATGATCATTATAGGAGTAAGCCAGAATTAATTACTCAAATTAAATCTTACATTAAAGGGGATGTAAAAAATAAATTCATTAGGATTTTCAGTTTTAGTAAAACATTTACAGGGATTGACCCATGTTATTTAAAGTTAAATTTGAACCAGAAAATAATTTTTCTTAAAAATAAATTTTGGAAGATTAAAAATAGGATATTTGATAAGGCCTTAAGAGTATCTAATATGTATGAGTATGTAAATAATAATTAATGTCTTCTATAAATAAGAATTGTTGGCTAATCAACTAGAGTCAGTATAGCCTTTAACAGTATAAAGTTTTCCTTGTTATTATAACTTAAATTTTTCTTTTTCTCTTGTATTACTCCATGTTTAGTTTTGGTCCATTGTCCACCTGTATTATTTTTGATCAAGGGAAAGTGTTTGTTGAGATTCCTAAATAATTCTTCATTTCATTTACCCAGAATATTCTCTAAACAATTTCTTAATAAAATAAGCTATTATTGCGAAGATATATTTTATTCTTTATAATGTTGTATGTCTCTTAATTATCTAAAAGATTCACTAGGTATGGGAGTTCAAAAAAAAAAAAAATCTTTTTTAATAAATAGTTGATATTTATAGATAAATGATTTTAATTACGTTTTTATTTTATGTATATTGTTTCAGTATTGTTTATTTGTTATTTTAAATCAAAAAGCAAGCTAACCAATTTTCATTCTCTATAATAAATTTGTGTTTCAAAACAAAACCAAGATGGCGGTACGTATCCTTCAAAAAG
>NW_027108390.1:35127-43230 GCF_000696795.3 Halyomorpha halys | reverse complement strand
TTTATGTTGTTCTTTGCTAACCGCACCTCCCGACAAACTTATCCAATCATTAATCTACGGTTAACTATCTACACCTCACGGTAATGATAATAGGCATTGAAATGACAAATTTGTGAAAATAACTTTAAAAAACCCTTATCTTATTTATTTTTTTATTAAGAAAATGAATACAGTATATTAAATTAAAATGAACCAAATTTACTGCAAAATGATGGTTTACTTTTACGTTTACTTAATTTTTTTTTTTTTTTTTTTATCAAACTAAAACATTTTTTAAAAAACTGGTATTAGTTCTATTGTCCATCTACAAAATAAAATTAAAAAATCATAATATACTGCCTCTACTGATGTATAAATTTACTAAGTTTTGCTCGTTTAATGAGCAATAATTTGATGCCCACACTTTAGCTACAATGGGGTACCTGGTGAAGTTTTCCTATCAGTCTTCCAGTCCACTCAGTCCCATCTGATCTCTTTTCAGAATACCGTATTCAACATTGTGAAGAGACCAATTTTGGAATTTTTAGTGCTCTAAAATGAAATCCTCAAATGTGCAAACTGTCTAACTCCACAGCACCCGAGGAATTGGCCTTAGTTGTGTGAGCTTGCGCTTGTCTTGATCTTTATTTGTTGTTTTCTCCCTGGGGAGAGTCCTCCTACGCATTAGCCATATAAATAAACACCTCTATTTACTATTATTTAAATTTTTATTTACATTTGTCTATTACCTCTCCTCTCTGGTAATCTATTTTACATATTTTTATTAATCTGACCATCTTCATTATTTATAATTTAAAATTGTTTAAATCCATTGTAACAAACCCAATTCTTTAAAATTAATAATTACAGAAATGAGTTGAAAAGATAGGAAAGCAGGTGGGTGTGAAGATTTGGAAAACCGAATGGAGTTGGTCTCTACTGAACAAGTGTCTAGCCACAGTGAGTGTATCTACTGCTGCAATAGGCACTGACTTAACACCACCCGTAATAATTCTTATCACTTAGTTCTGGGCTACATCAAGCTTTTTAATTTGTCAATCAGAAGCAGTCATAAACTGCTCACTTCTGTTTTCCATTCCACGCCTTATAGATTAATATCAGCACATCCTAGGCGTCTAGGCTCCCCATCTGATTTTCATTAGTCTTTTTAACAGGTCCAACCTCTTTGTTTCTTTCAGTGCATTGTTCTTTGCTTGAGCATTCCATGTTAATCAGAAGTCCATGCTTCTGAGATATATGGCATAATTCATTTACCTCCACAAATTACTATCAAGTGAGAGTGAAATGAAGTGTCTCTTAGTTGAGTGTTAAAATCTGGAATTCAGCCTTCAGGGTGTTGATTTCCTTCTCATTTTACAATTCCCAGTCTGGAAGATGTCTAAGTGCAACATTTCAGGCCAGCTGGAGAGTAGGGATATTACTTTAAGATGCCCAAATATCCAAGTCATGCTATAGTAACTCACCGACTCCTGGGACCGAGGTTAGTGCAGAGATCACATTCACTGTCATGTTGAAGTGTGTATAACTTAAAACTGAACTTTGCTAAACCACCTCCCAGGTTTTTCTAAAATATGATGGTTTTCTCCGGATAATGCATTCTTATGAATACTTGTACAAAAAACAACCTGAGTGAGGCAAACAATCGACCTCTCAGTTCCATGGTGTATAGTTTCCGCTCTAGCAATCTCCAATACACCCTGTTAAAACAAGTCCTAAAATTGACAAATACAATTAGATTACTGTGCTTGTGATAGGAAACTATCCTTTAATTTGTTAGGATAAATGTAAAACTTGCTCCATGGTGCTAGTATTCTTTCTAAATACTGTGTTCTAAAGACAAGCTACTATCACGGTCCACTTACTGTTTCAGATTCTCAACGACCAGTCTTTCATATACCTTAGAAAACATTAGCCAGTAACTTTATGAATTATCTGCAGGTTTGCCTTTCTTAAGAATAGGCACAATTCTTTAACTGTCAAGAAAGTTCTTCTGCCATGCCAAATCAAGAAAGATTGTTATTGTATTCTTGCCAGTGAGACTCAGATTGATTAGAAATTCTGGCAGTTCTGCTAAGGGAGTAATTTTTCCCTTCTTTGTGTATTAGAGTGCCATGTATTATCTCACTAAAAGTCACAATTTAGGAGATTGTGTTCTCCCTCACTTAAATGTGTCAGGTCCTCATTCATTTTTTGTCTTCGGAACAGTTTCTCAATACTGCATAGTACTATTAGAGAAAATGCATAGTATCCCAGTTAAAATTAAAAAGAGTTAAAATTTTAAGAACTTCGCCCTTGATTGGATTTTCCCAAGGGAGAGGATCGTTGTTCAATTGGGAGATGAATCATTGTGATTTAATACCATCATTTTGGAAATCCTATTGTTTATGAAACATCTAAAAGTAGATTTTTGGCCAAAATTATGACCCTCTTAGTGGTGATTTGGTGAGCAGGGTTTTAAGATCTCAGAATGTTTTTGCTGCTTATAGATCCTCATTCCAAAAATGCTAGTATTTGATCTGGCCTCGGATAACACTCTAATACTTAACTTATATCATGGCTTCCCTGATTTTCTTCAGAGATTTTTCTAGTTTATTGTCATATTTGGAAATCATCTGCATACATGTGGTATTGCGAGTGATGGATTTGCAGGGGAAGGTCATTAATGTAAATAGCAAACAGAGTTGGAGATAAAGAAGAGCCTTGAGGAACACCACAGGAAAGGGGGAGGGTTTTAGATGGAGGTTCACCTGGGGCGACTACATACTGGATTACGCAATTTAGTAAAGAGGATGTCATGGTCAACAGTGTCAAACACTTTGGAAAAATCTATAAGGATGAAGATAGTGAGGTTTTGGTGTTCAATGGAGTTTTGGAGGTCATGGGTTATTTTAAGGAGAGCGGATTGCGTCGAGTAGCCAGATTGGAAAGGATTGATAAGGGAACGTTCATCTAGGAAGTTGGAGAGTTGATTTTGAACAAGGCGTTCTAACGGTTTAGAAAGGTTAGATAGAAGAGATATAGGACGAAAGTCGTGCAGTGAACTAGGGTTGGAAATTTTCTTCAACGGTCAGACAAGGGCAGTTTTCCATGAGCATAGGATAAGAAATGGTCATTGAGGTCATCTGGAGTCACATGGAGTGAACTGAGACTATTGCATTCGGGTAGGGATAGGTTACGAAGTATTTTCCATTTGGATTTGGAATCAGGAGCATTGGAAAGGGTATTATGAAAGTAGGTGGCTTTAGCAAGTTGGACTGCGGATTGGGTTTCATTCTAGAGGATCTTGAAAGACATGTAATCAGCAGGTAAGCGGGTTCGATGGTATTTGCGCCTCACTGCATCTCTTCTTTAGTCATTTCCTTTATTTCGGGGGTCAGCCAAGGTGCAGTGGGACGGCGTTTGGTTCTGGTTTTCAAAGGAGCATGGATATCTAATATGGATTTTAGGTTTGAGGTCAGGGTGGTTACCATAGGGTCAATGGAATTATAGAAATATATGATGTCCCATTGGAAAGAATTAAGGTCAGGCTGAAGGGATTCATTAGTGATATGGTCTAAATTGTGGTATGATGCTATTTTGGGGGTGAAGGATTTCACTGGTAGGTCGTATGTAATTTGGATCAGATCATGTGATGAAGATATGGAACAGGATTTTGAGAAGAAGACAGGATTTTGATAGGGGAGTCACAGATGTAAAGGTCTAACCAGTAGTCAAAAAGTTCGGTGTGATGGGTAGGAGAATAAGGAACAAGATGAAGGTTTAGGGAAAACAGTAGGTCAGTTAGGAAGTGTTTTTCAGGAGATTGTGAGAGCATATTCACGTTAAAATCTCCGGCGACAATAATATTGGTGTAGTGGGAAACCAGGTTGACGAAGGAGGATTCAAAGAAGTTATCGAATGGAAAACGAGGAGGGCGGTAAACTACGGCAAATAACAGAGGAGAGGTAAAGGAGGAAATTTCAATGAACAAGTATTCCATGTGAGCAAAGTCATGAGAAGGAGACTGTAGGATTTTGGCCTTAAAACTTTCATGGATATATAAACCGACACCACCTCCCGTGCGATCAGGTCTGTCATGGCGTAGGAACTAGTTGTTGTTGTTGTCTGGGGCTTAAGGGCGTAAAACCCTGAGGTCATCAACGCCCATTGTAGGAACTAGTAATTTGGTAGGAAAATCTGGGAGGAAGGGATAAAAGGTTTTAGCCTGGTTTCAAATACTGCTATAATGTGATAAAAATTCTCAAGAAAATATTTCTGAAATTTATCGTAGTATGCGATAAGGGATTGTGCATTGATGTGACAGAAATTTAGGATATTAGTCATGACTGAACAGTTGAGAAGTGGAATTTTGGGATAAAGGATCGTGGATGGGGAATGGGATATAAAATTTTTTAAATGTAAGATTAAGTTTATATATGTATAGCAAAAAAACAAACTAAATAAAAAGCAAACATAAAATAAAAAAATAAATTTCTAGAGTTTCAAAAAGAATATTCAATTGAGATTAATTTATAGCTTGATAAAAAATAAATATCTCCCTGTTTTAGATAAATTAATAGAGATTGGCTAATTATCAAATAAAATTCTAAGTCATTTATCAAAAAATAAAAACCATTAAAATAAAATAAAATATTTCTTGTGAGAAAAAATTAATACAACCATAAAGAGTAGAAACAGCTACATTTAAACAAAAATTGAAAAAAACAGGAAATATAGAAAATTACAATAAAAGCATTTCTGCCGAGAAAGCATAAAGTAACTCTACAATCGGGGTAACTTATATACAATGTTCAGCTAAAGACGTCCAGGTCACTTGATTTTTATAGTTACTGCTGAGCATCCATCCGACTGCCTGCAACTAACTTTACCCCCGCTAAACCAGACATATTTTATTTTTTTAGTCATTTTCTTCTGCCTGGCTAACCAATAGAGGTGTTTATTGGCAGGCTTCACTCACATAGACGTGGTGCGAGTTGTTCTCTTCCCAGCCTAGATAGCGTGTCGATAAATCTCTCTTTATTCTTCGCTGCTGCACTAGTTCATCATTTACCGTTTGACAGACGAATCTTGCAATAATCGGACCTGGGGTCCCTTCCTGTTTGGGCTTGAGTCTCACGGCGTGATCAAGATCGTCCAGACCTGCTCCGACACTAAGAATTGTGCCTGTCACGGTATCACCTGGCTTCTCCGGGATTCCCCTTATTTCTGTCGTATTCTGAAGTTGTACCTGCTCTGTGTGGTTTAGTCGACTTTCGAGCTCTGATATTTTTGTTTTTAGCATGTTGTTTTCGGTTACTAAGTTCTAGAAGTATCTTGACTTTTTGTAGTGGCAGAGCAGCAAAAACATTCTGAGACCTTAAAACCCTGCTCACCAAATCACCACTAAGAGGGTCATAATTTTGGCCAAAAATCTACTTTTAGATGTTTCATAAATAATAGGATTTCCAAAATGATGGTATTAAATCACAATGATTTATCTCCCAATTGAACAATGATCCTCTCCCTTGGGAAAATCCAATCAAGGGCGAAGTTCTTAAAATTTTAACTCTTTTTAATTTTAACTGGGATACTATGCATTTTCTCTAATTGTACTATGCAGTATTGAGAAACTGTTCCGAAGACAAAAAATGAATGAGGACCTGACACATTTAAGTGAGGGAGAACACAATCTCCTAAATTGTGACTTTTAGTGAGATAATACATGGCACTCTGATACACAAAGAAGGGAAAAATTACTGCCTTAGCAGAACTGCCAGAATTTCTAATCAATCTGAGTCTCACTGGCAAGAATACAATAACAATCTTTCTTGATTTGGCATGGCAGAAGAACTTTCTTGACAGTTATAGAATTGTGCCTATTCTTAAGAAAGGCAAACCTGCAGATAATTCATAAAGTTACTGGCTAATGTTTTCTAAGGTATATGAAAGACTGGTCGTTGAGAATCTGAAACAGTAAGTGGACCGTGATAGTAGCTTGTCTTTAGAACACAGTATTTAGAAAGAATACTAGCACCATGGAGCAAGTTTTACATTTATCCTAACAAATTAAAGGATAGTTTCCTATCACAAGCACAGTAATCTAATTGTATTTGTCAATTTTAGGACTTGTTTTAACAGGGTGTATTGGAGATTGCTAGAGCGGAAACTATACACCATGGAACTGAGAGGTCGATTGTTTGCCTCACTCAGGTTGTTTTTTTGTACAAGTATTCATAAGAATGCATTATCCGGAGAAAACCATCATATTTTAGAAAAACCTGGGAGGTGGTTTAGCAAAGTTCAGTTTTAAGTTATACACACTTCAACATGACAGTGAATGTGATCTCTGCACTAACCTTGGTCCCAGGAGTCGGTGAGTTACTATAGCATGACTTGGATATTTGGGCATCTTAAAGTAATATCCCTACTCTCCAGCTGGCCTGAAATGTTGCACTTAGACATCTTCCAGACTGGGAATTGTAAAATGAGAAGGAAATCAACACCCTGGAGGCTGAATTCCAGATTTTAACACTCAACTAAGAGACACTTCATTTCACTCTCACTTGATAGTAATTTGTGGAGGTAAATGAATTATGCCATATATCTCAGAATCAAGCATGGACTTCTGATTAACATGGAATGCTCAAGCAAAGAACAATGCACTGAAAGAAACAAAGAGGTTGGACCTGTTAAAAAGACTAATGAAAATCAGATGGGGAGCCTAGACGCCTAGGATGTGCTGATATTAATCTATAAGGCGTGGAATGGAAAACAGAAGTGAGCAGTTTATGACTGCTTCTGATTGACAAATTAAAAAGCTTGATGTAGCCCAGAACTAAGTGATAAGAATTATTACGGGTGGTGTTAAGTCAGTGCCTATTGCAGCAGTAGATACACTCACTGTGGCTAGACACTTGTTCAGTAGAGACCAACTCCATTCGGTTTTCCAAATCTTCACACCCACCTGCTTTCCTATCTTTTCAACTCATTTCTGTAATTATTAATTTTAAAGAATTGGGTTTGTTACAATGGATTTAAACAATTTTAAATTATAAATAATGAAGATGGTCAGATTAATAAAAATATGTAAAATAGATTACCAGAGAGGAGAGGTAATAGACAAATGTAAATAAAAATTTAAATAATAGTAAATAGAGGTGTTTATTTATATGGCTAATTCGTAGGAGGACTCTCCCCAGGGAGAAAACAACGCCTATTATCATTACCGTGAGGTGTAGATAGTTAACCGTAGATTAATGATTGGATAAGTTTGTCGGGAGGTGCGGTTAGCAAAGAACAACATAAATAAACAAAACAATACTTATTTATTTTATGCCGATGTTTCGACCTGAGTTTCAGGTCTTCATTAGGGCTATAGAACAAAAGAGATTACAACAACATTTAGAGAAACATAACATTAAAAAGGAATAGTATACAAACAAATTTGGAATTATACAAAATATTGAATTGAATCATAAATGATAAAAAATTGATAACTGATAATTGAATAGTAAAAAAAATGGATTGATAATCGTGGAATTAGGTGGTAGCAGATTGAAAAAAACAGTGAAAGATAAAATATAATATAATGTAGGTAAGAAGATATGTATAATATAAGATATGCAAGTAGTGTCTAAAAACCTGAAAAAACAAGTATTGAATCTACAAATTGAACAATATGACAGAAAATGAAATATAGTGAGTGACTTATATCTGAAATACAGAGTGAGTATTAAATTATATACCTATACCTAAAAATATAAACATATATATGTGTGTGTGAATATAAAATAGGAAAAACGTATAATATGGAGAATGGGAAAAGAATAATGTAAGAAATATGAGAACGAGAAAGGAGACTCACGTTATGGTGTAGAAGGCAGGCCTAAAACTGATTTTTTGAAAGTCTCACTAGAGAGGGGGCGACAGACAGACAAAGGATTCGCTAGAAACGTAACTGTCAAGAAAGACCGTTATGACACAACAGTGATGAAAATAGAAGTCAAGTTACAGATTAAAAAACATAAAACCGGTGTTTTATGTATGTACATAATGATATGTAAAATTATGGAACCCAAAGGTAAAAAAATAATGAATAAAAATTAATAATAATAAAAATAAGAG
>NW_027108390.1:34085-34942 GCF_000696795.3 Halyomorpha halys | reverse complement strand
ACATTTTGCTTTCGCCAATACTTAACTTATATATATATATATATTGTAATAGCTCTTTTTGAGTAAATAGTATATTTTGATGTATTAAGGGTTTTTTATTTATTTATCAATTTTATTTTATGTATCAATTTAATACTGTTCATTTGTTTTGTTGAACCAAAAAGCAAGCTAACTAATTTTCATGTCTATAATAAATTCGTGATTCAAAACAAAACCAAGATGGCGGTACGTATCCTTCAAAAAGTCCAAATCAAGGCCATGTTGAGCAGATTCAAATATCATAAAAACTATTTTAACTCTTCCCATCATAATTGAAAATACAGTAAATTTAAGAAGAAATAGAAGTGAAGAAATAGTGCTAAAGAATAATATTCAGAAAGTAAATCATTTGCAAAAGTCCATAACTGTTGTGCGACAATCAATGCTTACATGGAACATCGAGACAGGTTTTGTTTTTTGGCAGGTAAACATTGTTTGGGCACGATTGGGAAATAATGTTTCCAGGATGAGGAGTTCCTGCTCATCAATTTCTGTCCAGAAAGGGTGGACATCTTGAAAAAGGAAGACAACCAAGAGTCACCCAAGAAGAATAAGAGACTCTGAGTTTGGATTGCCTGGTGAGAGGACGTCCGTCGGCTGGAAGCGGGAAAGATTGAAAGCTATTGTTGTGAGAGAGACATAGCTTTTTGGAAGGACTGGAAGCCATTTTTGATGGCAGGACATAGCATTATAGAAAAGAAGATACCAAGAATCATCAAAAGAAGATTGTGAAATTGGTTAGTTTTGTTATACCTAAATTTAAACACATGTGTAAAAGAGATATTAATTTAATTAAGTGTTAATAGTAAAAGTGTCTG